>NC_133463.1:14754015-15057045 GCF_048565385.1 Saimiri boliviensis
TATGGCCTATATCTTCGAACACTTAGGCAGTAAAATCTGGAAGTCAATGCCTGGGAAAGATAGAAAACCTTCAAGCCACAAGTCACAGTGTGGTTTTCTTTGACCAGAGATGGAGACATGAGACCAAGTTTTAACAATTCCAGCTAAAGTTAGTACAGAAATATGATGTGCTAAGGAATTAAGAAAGGGGATTTAACATGGAAGAGTTGGGGAGTGAGTTTTTAGAGAAAAAAGTCATTTTATATTTATACTCCTGAACTGAAACTATGAAGTAAATGAATGACACATGTAAAACATTAACTTTTCTTTAAAAAATGTTTTCTCATATTTGATGAAGGGATAATATAGCATAGAAGAAAAATCACAGAAACTATGTATTTCTGCATATTTATTCACTTACTTTTGCACAAACCTTGCCCAATAGAGTAACTCTAAACAAACAGCAGCAATTGCTCTTTGAAAACCCACTGCTTTGAAAACAGACAAAAATAAAACCTCTCTGCAACCTATTGTCTGCAAAGAGAGACATATTGCTGTTACACAAATTTCTGACTAACGGCAATTAATAAAACACCAGCCACACTGATTACTTAAAAAGTTAGATGTTTCTGTTTGTCACTAGATTGTATAACCCAGCAGTAAATTAAATTTTCTGAGAAAGATTCCCAAAATCTTTGTATTTGCATTAAGCCTCATGATAAAATACAATACAGGCTTCAAATTGCATAGATTCCCTTCATTGTGGAAAACATGTAGAAGGAAAAATTAGGTCACCATATCAGTGAGAAAATATTGAAACTTAATTTTTCAGGAATTTTATTCACTTTAAACTTTAAAGTCTTTGGAATAAGAGACATATCTCTATCTAAGATGGCTTGTTTCATTTTCTGAAATATAATTGCATCTCTTGGAAAAGTATTGTGAAGCAACAAAACATAGCATCTACTGTCCACAGGACTTTAGATTTTTTAGAATCAAGACAAAATCAAATTTAACTATAGAAATCTTTCGAATCTAGACAAACATCTGTCTACATTACTTCCCTTCTTTCACTCTGCTGTCCAGTGTTTGAGAATAAAAACAGAAAAGCAGAATGCATATAGAGCTTCATTTTTCCCTTACTGATCTAAAAGTGTTTATGCATTTAAAAAATGCCCAATTGTACTATCTGTTGAGTATTGACAATATGGTTAACAAACAAGTAGAAGTATTGCCTAGAGACTTATACACTAAATAGCCTGAGTAAATTCTCCTCATCCCTTCCAAAATGCCTAATTGACAGTGATATTAGATTATTAAAGAGGATGCCATTCTTGTAGCTCCTAAATAAGTGATAGCCTTTGCTGGGTTTTTAGAATGCCATTTCTATAAGGACTGCCAGATCACTTCCTTGAGACATTATCCTTGAATATAGGTATTAGCAGCCTCCAGACCTCCAAAAATATAAAATTTCAAGATTTCTTTCAGTAGTTGCTTATATAGGAAGATAACATACACGAGAAAAGATAAAAGTAAGTTTAAAACTAATTACTAGATTTAAGTAAGTTGTGTATGTTTAAATAATAATAAAATATGCAAAGTAAGGTTGCCTAAGCTTCACATTCTGAAAATAAAAAGAAACCTGTGAGGTAAAAAAAAAAAAATTAACTAGTTTATTAAATAAAATAGATGGATTGTAGCCACCTGGGAGAAACTGAGATTTGCGGTTTCCTACGTTTAGAAATCCTATTTGACTCTCTAAAATGTTCCCAATTCAAAATACCATGCCTGGCACAAAAAAGAACAAACCTGGAAGGTTAGAAAAAAAGAGTAAATTTTGAGCAAGACAAAATGTTTTCCCAGCAATGTTCTGAGGAAGAATTTAAACTAGGTAATAAGAATTACTTGACAAAGAAGAATTATTTTATTGACCCTGCCTGACTCCTCAGGTGAAATATACAGGTGAAATATTTCATGGGAAAAATGAGCTCTCATGGGCAGTGGTGTCAAGCCAAAATAGCAAAATAAGGTCTGGTACTTTGAAAAATTGCATAACTTTCTTAAAGAATTGTAAACCAAAAATAAAATTCTAAACCACCCAACCAACTGAATGGACCCCTCCTCTTGGCCAAGGGCATTCCAAAGTTAACCCAAAATGTGAGTTTGGGTCATGATGGAAAGTGGGGGTCAGACATACCTCATCATACCCTTCTCCCTTTGGAATTCAGGCACAACTGATCACCATTAACATTAAAACAGAGATCTTAAGAGGAACAAAACTGACTCTTCATAGCAACAAGACACCCACATGACAGATAGAAAGAAATCCAAGTATTTTACCCCAAAATTTATTTCTTCAGCATAGTTTGAAATGGCTCTGCAAAGCTGTCTCTTATGGGGGAAACACATTCTATAGAGAATCTCCTTTCCTTTCTAGATCTTTTTCCTTAACCAGGAGAGGATTAACTAAGAGTCTGGCACCTTTTTAAGTCTGATAAGAAACATTTACAATCTATTCTCTCTGAAGCTTGCTACCTGGAGGCTTTGCCTGCATAATAAGAACCTTGGTCTCTACAACCTCTTATTTCAACCCAAACACTTCGGTTACAGGTCTGCAGAAAAACCCTTTCACCAATTGCCATCAGAATATCTTTGAACCTACCTATGACAGGGAAGCCCCCTCTTTAAGTTGTCCTGCCTTTCTGGACCAAACCAATATACATTTTACATGTATTGACTGATGTCTTATGTCTCCCTAAAATGTATAAAACCAAGCTGTAACCTGATCATCTTGGGCACATGTTCTCAGGATCTCCAGAGCTGTATCGTGGGCATGTTCCTAACCTTGGAAAAATAAACTTCTAAACTGATTGAGATTTGTCTCAGATACTTGTTGGTTTATAGATTAAAAATGCCAGCAAATCAGGCCACTATAGAAAAACATCACAAAATATTGTATGTAACAGAAAAAAAGAAAAATACATACTTAAAATCCCATATTTGATAATAACAGATGATTTGTGAACTGTTATGTGATGGATCAGGCAAAAATCAGACCTGAGGATTGTAAACTAAAAATGAAATCCTAAACCCCCCAACTGACTGAAGGAACCATCTCTTAGGCAAGAAGACCCCAGAATTACCCTGAAAACTGAATTCTTGACCATGATGGGATGAGGGAGTGAGACTACCTCCTTTGCTAACCACAGTTAGACTTTCTTCCCTACGAGCCTAATGGAAACCAGCTTTCCCGAAAGACTCCACCACTGATATCAACCAACCACTTGATGCTACCCTTTCTTTTTTGCTTGACATACAACTACTGACCACTGCTGTTCTGGCTAGTCTACAGAGAATGCATAGTGAGGGTTTTCATGTCTTCTGCTTTGCCTTTTGATATCATAAGGCCCAAAACACTCTCAGATCATCGCCATTTTTGGAACATGGAGACACAGGGAGCTCCACTGTACATGTACATGTTTCTCCTTTCATAAATATTCATGACTCCTTCTGCAGCTTACTAAAGATGCATCACTGGTCACCCTACTCAGAATATTCCTGTTGCCTTTGGCCGTGCCTTGAAGTATCTGTTTTGAGCTTCTGGTCAGAGGCTATGCTTCCCAGCCTGTCAGAATGGCTACCCTGTAGACTGCAACTATTTATGAAAAATAAAGTCTCTTCTTCTAAATTATAAATCATATTTTTTTAAGTTGACAGGATAAAGTCTATTTCTCCCATTTGCTAAATATATTGTCTTAGAATATTACTTAGACTCTTTGAATTACATTTCTTGATAGAATAAGGAAAATAATATTCATCTCCTGATTGCTGTAAGAATAGAACAAAAAATGTATGTGTATGTAAGAAACATATAGCATAGGCAATCAGTACCTATATGTGATGTGGTAGAAAAGCCATCTTTTTCTGTCATTTCTTTTAGAAGGTTGCTAATTTAAGTTTGTGATTACTGTGAGAAAAATCTACAGATTTCTTAACATTTACTTGTCCTATTTCTATGCCTAAATTTGTTTCTGTATAATTGTACATATGTTGAACACTTGGAGAGGTTGAAACATTGAAAACATGGGACTGGAGGAAAAGTTCCACTTCTGTCAAGGAAAAGTTTCACTCCTCTCAAGAAAAGTAAATAATAAAGAAAATTAGCCTATAATTTTAGTCATCACCAAAATTAACCGAATAATGTCATATTCATTCCTTAAGAAAACAAAAGTACAATCTGGATTTTCAATGTATTTGTTTGTATCTTAAATGAGCCAGATGAAAGAAGCTTTCACATTTATGTGCTGCATGTATTATTCAGAAGGAAGATGATTCAAAGTCATGTAATTTCCAAGGAAGCAACAATAACTTCATTGCACACCTGCTGATCTTAAAGTACAGCGTGAAAAACAGTCTTGGAGACTTCTAGAGGTGTCCAAAGTATGCCTAGGGGAGCAACAGGGATACCAGGAGAATCTGAAGGCAGATGTATATTACAAAAGCTATTTACATGTTAAAGGATAGAATTTAATTAATAGTGTTACAGCTGTGGTGAAGTTAATGTTCAGATCTGAAATTCTATCGCAAGGGACGATTATATATATTTAATGTGTCACTTAGTCCTCCAATTTCCCCTTTTACTTTAATGCATCATAACTAATATATACCCCAAAGTATTTGCTGAGTGTTGGGATGACTGTTAATAATAACAGTAATGATGACCATGATGATAACTGTCATTTATTAAAACCTCACAATATGCTGGGTCCTTTACTAAGTACTTTTTATGCATTATCCTATTTAATCTTCTCAGCAACCCAACTAAAGTGATACTATCATTATCTCTATCTTGTAGAAAAGGAAACTAAGCCTTTAGAAGACTGAGTAATTTCGTATGGAAGGTACTTTTGTTTAAATACCCGATTGCCACTCCTTACTGTTGCCCTATAAACCTGCAAAGAACATACATTTCTCTCAAGCATGAGAACGTCTGGAGAGTCTCAGTGCTTCTCCAGTTCTAGGGTCTGACTTTGAGCAGCCTCACTCTGACACAGTCCTTCCGTCTACCTTGTGATTGACTGAGAGGTGAGACTGGACACGTATCTCTGAAGGAACAGTAAGGGATATTTTTGCTGTATGACTTATGGGAAGATAGTTTCCTTTTTAAAAAAAAAAAAAAAAAAACATGCTGAGAATGACGGTTTCCAGGTTCATCCATGTCCCTACAAAGGACGTGAACTCATCGTTTTTGATGGCTGTGTAATATTCCATGGTGTATATGTACCACATTTTCCCTATCCAGTCTATCATCGTTGGGCATTTGGGTTGGTTCCAGGTCTTTGCTATTGTAAACAGTGCTGCAATGAACATTCGTGTGCACATGTCCTTATAGTAGAATGATTTATAATCCTTTGGATATATACCCAGTAATGGGATTGCCGGGTCAAATGGGATTTCTATTTTTAGGTCCTTGAGGAATCGCCACACTGTCTTCCACAATGGTTGAATTAATTTACATTCCCACCAACAGTGTAAAAGTGTTCCTATTTCTCCACATCCTCTCCAGCATCTGTTGTTTCCAGATTTTTTAATGATCGCCATTCTAACTGGTGAGAGATGGTATCTCAATGTGGTTTTGATTTGCGTTTCTCTGATGACCAGTGATGATGAGCTCAGCAAACTGACACAAGAGCAGAAAATCAAACACCGTATATTCTCACTCATAGGCGGGTGTTGAACAATGAGAACACATGGACACAGGGAGGGGAACACTACACACTGGGGTCCATTGAGGGGAAATGGGGGAGGGACGGGGGGGTGGGGAGGTGGGAAGAGATAGCATGGGGAGAAATGACAGATACAGGTGAGGGGACGGAAGACAGCAAACCACACTGCCATGTGTGTACCTATGCAACAATCTTGCATGTTCTTCACATGTACCACAAAACCTAAAATGCAATAAAAAAAATAAATAAAATAAAATTAAAAAAAAAAAAAAAGCAAACCAAAGCAATGTTCTGTCTTCAAGACTGTGGATGTCACATAGATATAAGACCTAGATCTCCCATCAGCATCTTGTGAAGATGAAGAAACCTCAAGATGAAGCCCTCAAGCCACCTCCCAACACCCAATATCTGCTCTGTTTTCTCTGATATATAAAAACATCAGTGTTCTCTTAACAAGGAAGAAAAAGAGAATGGCGATTGAGCAGCTGTCACTGGTGTTTGTGATTGGTTTAGTTCTCACCTTATATGACATCTGATGGGCATTTAACACAGTTGCTCTAATGCTTTTTCTGGAGTTCTATGAAACAACTTTCTGTCCATTATTTCCTAACTGTTGCAAAAGTAAATATAATAAACACCAAACAAAATACAAATTGGATGCTTTGGGTACCATGGTTACATAAAAGCATACCCCAAAACTTAGTTGTTTAGAAGAATAAAAATATTAATTTTGCTCTCAATCTGCAATCTGGGCAAGGCTCTGTGGGTATAGCTTGTCTCTGTTCCATTCAATGCCAGGTAGGGAGGCATGAGAGCTGGAGGCTGGGATTATTTTTGGCTTATATATTTGGTACTTGGGTTGAAAAGACCAAATAGCTGAGCGTCTTTCTTATCTTTTATATAGTCTATCCATGTGATCTCTTAAGCTGTGGACTCGGGGATTCCAAGATATGTATGTTGAAAAAGAAGATGAGAGAGAGAGAGAGAGAGAGAAAGAGAGAGAGAGAGAGAGAAAGAGGAAATACCAGGAAGAAAGGAAGAAGTTTGATTGGCTTTTAAACCTGAACTCAGAAGTCATATATCACTTCCATCATAGCCACAGATGCTCACCCCCAGATATAAGAGATGGGAACATAAAATCCAGTTCTCTACGGAGGACTGTCAACATCACATTGAAAGGAGAGAATGTGGAATGGGATGTATAAAAGCATAGATATTTATACGTGTTTTTAGAACATTGACAACATTATTCTGAAAATTGTATGAAAAAGCAAATAGAAAACATAAGAGAAAGTTAATTGAGAGAAGTATAAGACAGATAAACTTCATCATATATTTAAAAATTACAAAACTAAAATAATTATAATTAATACTATTGACATAATAGTTTGGTACCTAAAAAAAGGGGCTAATAAAAACTTAGTATATCATTTAAATCAACGGAAATATTGCTAAGTGAATACTGTTCACTTGATTGTTTAAATATTAGCAGG
This sequence comes from Saimiri boliviensis, assembly GCF_048565385.1. NCBI lineage: Eukaryota > Metazoa > Chordata > Mammalia > Primates > Cebidae > Saimiri > Saimiri boliviensis. The sequence goes on from NC_133463.1 coordinate 14,761,214, forward strand.
ATCTATTTTAATCTTTATCTTACAGCATGTTGTGAAATCAAACTGCCAAGAAATTAAGCAAAACCAAACACAATACTATATTACCAAAGGAAAACTGTCAAAAATACACACACACTTAGCAAATACAAAAACAATATGAGCTGTTTTTTAAGTATACAGGAAGATATTGAACTATATATGTAACCATAGAAGTACTCAGCCTTGAAAATAAAGCATTTTTTTAAACTACCAAAATATCAAAAGAAATGACATTAGACAGTGTTAATGACAGTGTGACAATTTATATATTGCTGTGATGGCATTTATATTGATTACCTATTGCTGCCTCACAAATTATCTCGAAAGTTAGTGACTTAAAACATCAATTAACATTTACTACCTCAGCATTGTCTATGGGTCAGGACACTGGGAGCAGTTTCACTGGTTTGGGATCACTCATGGATTTTTAGCCAGGATTTTGTTGGGGGTGAAAGCCAGCTAGAGTTGGAGGGCCTTCTGAGATGGCTCACACACTTGGCTGGTTCAGTTTATCACCATGTGGACTTCTTCATAGGGCTACTTGAGGTTTCTCACTATGTGGAGTCTGACTCCCCCTGGGTCAGTAATTCGAGAAAATAAAGTGGAAGCTGTAATGCCTTTTATGAGCTAAATTTGAAAGTCACACACAGTCACTTCCATAATATGCTATTTATTAGAAGCATGTCACTACGTGTAGTTGACATTCAAAGAAAAGTGTCAGGGACTTGGTCCACATATTTATAAACCATCACTATTTTTTTATTTGAAAAAAATAGGAAAAACATATTAGGAACCTTTTAAATGTAAATATTTTTAAGTCTATAATTTTGGTTCTGGAATTGTAATAGGGAAAACAAATTTAAACCAAAAAAATCTAATGATTTGTATTATCTCATTAATTATTACAGGGACTTTGGAAGCAACATAATTGACCAAAAAAAGGAGAATTGTGTATCTTTTCTGCATAACGACAATGTTGTAACAACTTCAAAGACTAACACTTCTGGCCATGACATAGTAAACTGGTACTGGAATTGTCCTTTTGATGAAAATAACAGTAAAACAACAAAATATATAAAGTAACTTTTCAGGCATTAAACATCAGGTAGATCAGCTATCTGATCCTTGAAAGAGTGAAAATATAAAATGTTATACACAAAATAGATCACCGTAGCTTCTTGACCAGAGACACTTTCTTGCTATGGATCAGCATTACTCATTAGAGGAAGACAGTTGGGTTTTTGAGTGCTATGATTTCAATGGCTTCTCTCAAATTTATGTGTTGGAAACTTAATTCCCATTGCCAGAGTGTTGGGAGGTGAGGTCTAATGGGAGGTGTTTAGGTGTTTAGGTCATTGTGCTAAATGGATTAACACAAATTATAAAAGGACTTAAGACTGCAAGTTTAATCTCTTGCTCTCTCTCACCTTGACTTTTCCCTTCTATTCTTCTACCATGGGTTGACACAGCAGGAAAGCCCTTGCCAGATGCCAGACCCTTGGTATTAGAATTCCCAGCCTACAAGACTGTGAGCCAATAAATTTCTATTCATTTTAAATCACCCAGTTTGTAGTATGTTGTTATGGCAACACACATGGACTAAGATATTGTGTTTTTGACAAGGTAAAAATTCATGTGATGGAGACTGAAAATGAGGGAGGGGAGGAGTAAGTGAGAGCAGAAGTTTTCATGAATACTCACAAACTTTTAGTGGCCAAGTGTTACAATGCACATGCACAAGATGGCTTTCTATGAAGTGTAGCAAAGATAACCTCTCTGGGGCTGAGGGATGAAATGTTCCTAGAGTTTGAGACTGGAAGATTTAGCATTCTGGTTTATCCAGAGTTGAAAGAGATTATTGAATACCTTGGACATTAATTTGTGACTCTAGAAGGGACATGTCTTAGAAGTAGGAAGCATGCTCTGGAGGAATGGCCATGTCTAAGGACTAAGTTGAACGCTGAAATAGATCTCTTCTAGCCAAGAGTAAAACCAAGACTTAAACAACAAAGGATTTTCCAATAGTTAGCTGCCTGCCAAAACACAACTCAGCACCCTGTAAAGCAAGGCAACATATCTAAACTCCCTATAATATATCATTGACACTGTTCTGCATAAAATAAAAAGTTAAAAAACACACAAATAAGAGAAAAAATATGGCCTACTATGGAAAAAGTAAAATACCTCAAGATGACTCAGATGCTAAGACTAATAGGCTAGCACTTGATTTATTATATTTTTTTTCAGTTGCTCATCTGCTGGTGTTATCTTTTTAAGAATTTTATTTTTAATTGACAAATAATAGTTGTATATATTTATGGGAAGCAATGCAATATTTTGATATATACATATAAATTATGGAATTATTTAAATCAAGCTAGTTAACAAATTAATCACTTTATGTATTTATTATTATTATTTTTTGGTACAAACATTTTAGACCAGGATTTTAAAATGCTATATTATGAATATGTTCAAGGACTTAAAGAAAAATAAAACAATAATAAATGAAAAGATACAGAATGTCATCAGAAAAATAGAAAACATAAAAATGAGAAATTCTAACAGAAAAGTACAATATCTGAAATGATCATTAATTGGATACGCTTAAGAAAAAATTGAAGACTACAGAAATAAGTAATGCTGACCTTGAAGACAAATTAGGAGACATTATCCAGTCTAAAGAACTTAGAGACAAAGGGATGAGGAGTGGGCAGAAGGAAAGTCTAGTGCCTCAATAACCCGATAACCTTAGAGCAAATATCTAGCTTGCAACATATATGCAATTAGAATCCCAGTGAGAGATTTTTTCACATTAAAACTAATAATACCAAAAAATTCTTAAATTTAGTAAAATGCTCCAGTTTACAGATCAGAGAAGTGAAACAAATTTCCAAGCAAGATAAACACAAAGTAAATACACTTAGCTATATTATAGTTAAACTGCTGCAAAGGGAAGATAAAGGAAATATACCTTAATAAAATGCTCAGAGAAAAAGAAGGCATTTCATACAGGTAAACTGTTAATAAGAGCAGTTGCCATGTTATCAGAAAGAGTGAAGGCAAAGCATAATGGAGCAACATCTTTGAAGTGGTAAAAGAAAATTATGCCATCTCAGAATTCTACATTTTGTGAAATTTTCTTCAGAAATAAGGGAGAAATTAAAATGTTTTTATATAAATAGAAGTGAAAAAATGTGTTGCTAGTATATGTATACTAAAATAAATACTATACAAGACTTTTTTTAAAAAAAGAAAGAAAATCAGATTAAAATTTGGATCCACAAGGATGTCATTTGGAAATTTCAAAAATGAGACTAAATGTGAAAAAGTAAAAAATAAAAAGGATATCAAAACCAGACAAATGCAATAAAATGTTTCAAAATATTAACAGCAGTTACCTTTAAATAGTTTGCATATGAGTCAAATCATCTATGGAAGCATCTTGCATATCTGACCCCCTGAGAGGTCTTCTGAATGCAAAGAAATAATCAAGAACAATACTTCAAAATTTACTCAAATATAGTAGGAGGGATAAATATATGAATAAAAACTCCATGCAGCTGCTTTGGACTTCTGGAGATGCAGTATAACACATCTGTAGGATGGAACGTTCTCTGTTTTTATATGTCTTTGGTTAAGGTCAAGACCAAGACAAAGAAAGAACTGTTTTATTCCAATATATAGGGGCAGAAATTTTGTTTTCCACAGTCTGGGCAAGAAGAAGAGAAAAACTCAGAAATCAGGTACATATGAAGAAATTAGAAAGGAGACCTCTGAAATAGTGGCACGTGGAATTGTTTGAAGAAAAAAATGACAAATTAGAAATTTCCCATGGAGGAGATGGTCCAGGATCACTGATGTCTAATGCTCAAGTCATGTTCTATTTATAATGTGGCTGTGGTCATCCTTTTTAATCACCAAGTCTTCAATTAGGGTCCTCTATAGACAATGGCCCTGTGTTTATGTGATTTTCAGGCACTGAGGAAGTGAGCTGGAAGACAGACAGCATCTCAGGAAGCTGAGAGTGACAATGGGAAACCTAATCACAGCAGAAAAGAGGTGACAGAGTGTTCATTCCACAGGGAAAGCCATCTCTAGTTGAAACAATGACTGATTTCACATCACATTAAATGGAAGCAAATAAAGTAGATTCAAATTATAGCCCACAAAATGAGTTGAAGTACAACATAAAACAATGTTCACAATTATTTTCTTTATAAAATCTGAAGTTATTTTATAACCTGGATGTATAGAAGATAGTTGTTGGGCAATTATTAAAATACTAGTACACTATTAAAGAGAAAAAAAAAAAAACAACCAAAAAGTGGGTAAAGAATATGAACAGACAGTTCTCAAAAGAAGAAATTTATAAGACCACCAAACATATGGGAAAAAAAGCTAATCAGTGATCATTAGAGAAATACAAATCAAAACCACAATGAGATGCCATCTCACATTAGTTAAAATGGCAATCATTAAAAAGTCAGGAAACAACAGATGCTGGAGAGGATGTGGAAAAATAGGAACACCTTTACACTGTTAGTGGGACTGTAAATTAGGCCAACCATGGTGGAAGACAGTGTGGCAGTTCCTCAAGGATCTAGAGCCAGAAATACCATTTGACCCAGCAATCCCATTGCTAGGTATATACCCCAAAGATTATAAATCATTCTACTATAAAGACGCATGCACACATATGTTTACTGCAGCACTGTTCACAATAGCAAAGACTTGGAACCAACCAAAATGCCCATCAGTGATAGACTGGATAAGGAAAATGTGGTACATAAACACCATAGAATATAATGCAGCCATTAAAAAGGATGAGTTCATGTCCTTTGTAGGCACATGGAAGAAGCTGAAAACCATCATTCTCAGTAAACACACATAGGAACAGAAAACCAAACACTGCATGTTCTCACTCAGAAGTGGGAGTTGAACAATGAGAACACATGGACACAGGGAGGGGAACATCATGCATGGGGCCTTTTGGGGGTTGGGGGCTAAGGGAGGGATAGCATTAGGAGAAATACGTAATGTAGATGACGGGGTGATGGGTGCAGCAAACCACCATGGCATGTGTATACCTATGTAACAAACCTGCACGTTCTGCACACATATCCCAGAACTTAAAGTATAATAATAAAAAGATACATTTACCATAAACAATTAAAAAAAATAGAATGAGGAGACTTTAGCTTCAGCTCCCACATGTAAAGAAATTGGAAATCATCACTCCCATTCTTAAACAGGAAAAGCTTTACAAAGTGAAAATCAATAACTTTTAATGGACCAATCAGAAAATGAAGGACAAACTGCCACCCTTACATTTGGAGCAACAGGCATATACAGAAAGAGCTGAAATCTACCTGGAGCAGAAACTGCTGGAGTCATAAGCTAGTAGGACACTTAATGTTGATTTTGATGCATTGCTGGATGCTGAATGTGAAATAACCTGAGAGAGAGAAGTTCCATAGGGCCACACTCTTTAGGGCTCCTATGCTTCCATGGGCTTTTCCTACAGAAACCTCACCAGGTTCTTAAGTGAGAGTCTGAGAAAGATCCTTTTGTGGCTCTCTTGAAGGGTGGGGAGTGGGAAGGAGTAACCACTGTGAAATATACCCAGAGCCTTCTCTACAGCAAAGCCTACCATGGAGAAAAGACATTTGCCAGAGCTTTATCTCGTCTGGAAAAAGAGGATTCCTCTCCACTCCAGACTTCTCCAGCCTTCCAGTGTCTAGTAAGGTGAAAAACATATCAAAGGTCTGTTCGTCAAGAAAGTAGATTGGAAACACTGCAGCCTTTACCAAGGGACTGAGAAATATAAATGTGGAGATGGGAGGGATGGGTCATTATAAAGCTGGAGAAACTCTTGTGAAAACCCTGAGACACAGTCTTACTAAAAGACGGATTTAGTTGCAAGATTGTCAGACACTCCCCCTCCCTCATGCCTTGTCATCACACCAATAGCTCTCCAGTGGCAGACTTACCATCTCAAACACGGAAGCAAAAGAGTGGAATAAAATATTTAAGGTGTTAAAGAAACACCAACCTTGAATTCTTTATCTAGGAAAAATGATGGAGAAACACTGTCTCGGATTAAAAGAACAGAAAATCAAACACCGCATGTTCTTACTCATAGGCCGATGTTGAACAATGAGACACGTGGACACGGGGAGCATCGCACACTGGGGTCTGTTGCCGGGAGCTAGGGGAGGGACAGTGTAGGTTGGGGAGGTTGGGGAGGGATAACATGGGGAGAAATGCCAGATATAGGTGATGGGAGGATGGAGGCAGCAAACCACGTTGCCATGTATGTACCTATGCAATAATCCTGCACGATCTTCACATGTACCCCAGAACCTAAAGTACAATTAAAAAAAAAAAAAAGAAGAAAGAAAAGAAAATTAAAAAAAAAAACAAAAACAAAAAGTGGAGGGAAATTTCTGAAAACAGACTTGCCAGGCAAGACATGTTAAAAATGTTCCTCAGGTAAGAGAAAAAAACCAGAAACTTGGTCTACATAAAGAAAGGAGGGCCAGACCCAGTACTTAGGGAGGCCAACACAAGTGGATCGCAGGAGGTCAGGAGTTTGAGACCACGCTGATCAACATGGTGAAATACTGTGTCCATTAAAAATACAAAAATTAGTCCGGTGTGGTGGCTGGCACTTGTAATCCCAGATACTTGGGAGGCTAAGGCAGGAGAATTGCTTGAACCCAGGAGGTTGAGGTTGCAGTGAGCCAAGATCGATCCATTGCACTGCAGGCATGACTCCATCTCAGATATACTTTCTTTTTTTTTTTTTTTTTTTTGAGATGGAGTTTCGCTCTTGGAGTGCAATGGCGCTGGAGTGCAATGGCGCGATCTCAGCTCACCGCAACCTCCGCCCCCTGGGTTCAGGCAATTCTCCTGTCTCAGCCTCCTGAGTAGCTGGGATTACAGGCACGCACAACCATGCCCAGCTAATTTTTTGTATTTTTAGTAGAGACGGGGTTTCACCTTGTTGACCAGGATGGTCTCGATCTCTTGACCTCGTGATCCACCTGCCTCGGCCTCCCAAAGTGCTGGGATTACAGGCTTGAGCCACCGCACCCAGCAGATATACTTTCAATAGGTTTTATAGCAGCTATTATTACAGGTTTTCTTTGGATAGTCTGCTTCCTGACATAATTCACTCCCTTCATTTTTTATCATTTGTTCTCTTTTATTCGTGAATTATTCTAAGAGTTCTTATTTCAAGCCACCTCAAATGTGTATCGGAGTACTCAGAATAGATAAATGAATGACAGATAGATAATTGATAAACAGATGATAGATAATCTTCCTCAGTAAAGAATACAGATCTCCTAATAAAAATTATTAATTTGTAGTCTCTTTCATTATATACTTTTTGGTTAACACCATAAAATGAAATGTTACTCATCCATCTTCTGTTACAACAGCATATTGTGTTTTTAATCTTTGAAAACTTTACCTTAAACATTTTGTCCTATGTGATAGCTATAAAACCTTGTTTCTTTTCAGAATGTGTTGCCTGTAGCTGCTCTTCAGGGATCTTTTTCTCTGAGCACAGCACTTGGGTTTGTACCCTCGTGCCACACATAGATGGAGAAACAAATGGCTGCGTTTTCAGTGTAGTGTTCCTGGGAGCTAATTAGAATCACAAGCAGAGAGAAACAGAGAATTGCCAGACTGCCCTTTCACTTACACTGCTCTGATCATTTTGCTTTGTTATCATTTCTATACACCTTTCAATCTGTGGATGCAGGAGATGGCGACAAGTCAGTAATTAGGAGGGACCCATGAGATAAATGTGTTTCTGGTGTGGTTGTCTTCATGCATTTTCTTTTTTATCTTCTCTGCAGCATACTGAAGGTGAATCTTAACCAAGGTAAATTCAGCTTGCTGGATGAAGGGCATTTCTTTTAGTCAGAGGAGATTAAAGCTATTTGAGCCAAACACCTGCCATGCATATCTAGCAAAATGCTTCGAGTGTCATTTTCACTTCTAATCTGTGGCTCCTACTGCTATCAATGTAGCTAATCATTGGTTCATTTTGCTGGAATATTACTTCATCAATGTATCTAGTGGGGAGGGGTAATGCCTGAAATATGACATGTAGTCCTACTACAGCAGATGGGATTGTAAAAATTATATAGAGAGAATTAAAATGGTCTTATACAATGAAAATGTGCTTACTAAAAACCCTTATGACTGTGATTTTCACTTTAATATCTGAAAAGAATTTTACTTCAACTAAGATAAATTTTCCTGTAAGGATTAGTTTTCAACAAACTGGGGTTCAAAGGAACTGCTTTCCTCCAGTTTTGCATTAGGACCCTTAGGTCATAGCAAGTAATAAGAAAACTTTGCTTTTAATACATGGTTAGTACTCATCAAAATTGCCGTTCTTGGGGAAACAAGAAAAACCATGTGCATTTACTCATAGCGAGACAGTAATGCGAAATAATTTTCTTCATGTAGTACTAAATACATTATTGCTAGCCTGAAGTTATTATTCTAAGAATATAATAAGTCAGTCATTTTATCAAGCATAGTAGCATGTAAATTATGTTTTTCTAGATTTTCTGTATGATTTTACCATCGTTTATTCTTTCTCTTTGTGTAGCTCTTTCTTCTTTTTCTGAGAAAAAGTGCTGCACTTTAAGAAGCAAACGATATACAACAAAAGGAGATGAACAAAAAACTTCTAAGATCTTTCTGATCATTTAGTGATGCAGATTCCCAGCAAAGGTATCTATCTCTACACTTTATGACCTGTCTGAAGACACTATTTTGTTACATTGGAGTTAAAAATAAATACGTTAGCTCAGAAGGACTTTGAAATATATATTGGAAATAGTTCTGTAAAAATGGTTGTAATACAAAGTAGAGTTAATCAGTAACCGTAATTTACTGTCAAACAGAACCTTACCAACTGATTATATATCAACAATGAACAAATAGCAATTTCTTTTTCTATTCATTTTCTGACAAGCAAATATTTCTTTTTTCTTTTTTCTTTTTTTTTTTTTTTTTTTTCCTGAGATGGAGTTTCACTCTTGTTACCCAGGCTGGAGTGCAATGGCGCGATCTCGGCTCACTGCAACCTCCGCCTCCTGGGTTCAGGCAATTCTCCTGCCTCAGCCTCCTGAGTAGCTGGGATTACAGGCATGCGCCACCATGTCCAGCTAATTTTTATTTTTAGTAGAGACGGGGTTTCACCATGTTGACCAGGATGGGCTCCATCTCTTGACCTCGTGATCCGCCCGCCTCGGCCTCCCAAAGTGCTGGGATTACAGGCTTGAGCCACTGCTCCCGGCATTCTGACAAGCAATTTCTAATAAACATGGATTTCAAGCTCTGACACATTATTATTTTTAAAATATAAGATATAACAAGGTCATTGACTGATACAAAATTTAAAATCTATATCCATATCTCACTCTCTCTAGATATAAAGATAGCATATACATATACATATATATATAAACTCTATCTATCTATCTATCTATCTATCTATCTATCTATCTAGTATTAAATCCTATAATCACCACCTAAGAAAAGATAAGCTTCAATACTATTGGACAAAAGGACATGAAATACAAATGTTCTCCTAACTTTCAAAATCGCGTATTTCTTGGGTCTTAAATTTTCTTGTGCTGGAAAGAAAAGTGAATAGTTGAAAATTAGTGAAATAGTAGAAATTTAGATACTTTTTTGTGCCCATACATGCTAGAAGGATTATGAAACATTTCATGCTGTTACAGATAAACGCATGTCCCCAAATCACGACTATATTTATGTCATGAATACATTGCAAAATTGCTTTTTCTGCAATTCAACTGAGACTTACAAGCTAACAGTAATGCCAAGGCTGTTTGAAGTGTATTGCTACCACCTTAAGAAAAATATAATTCCCAGATTGTATCACATAAATGGAGGGCTATTGGTTTCAAACTTCCAGATGTTTTCTTTTCTTGAGCTTCTGATGTACTATTGAGAATCTATTCGGATCCATAGGAGATGAGTAAAAGTTTGTGTTTAGTATTTAAGGTATGCTGATTCTGGACACTCATTACTGTAGGATACTTATGCAAATTAGTAGATTATAGAACCAGTTCAGAAAGAGCTTAATAATTTTCTGGTTTCATGATGATCTTGGATGATAGTTTCGAGGAAAAAATGGATTTTGTCATTTATAGGCTATTACTGAGATACCACTATTTTACCCATGATATTGACCAATGATTCCACGTATCTCATAAATTGTAACTTATAGAAAATAGGCATTTTAATACACTGATCACGAAAGAACAAACTATAAAGACCTTCCTCAACCTTAAAAATGTGGATCGGGGTTTCCAGATTCATAATCAAGTTGATAATTTATGTCTGTGACCTCCTTTCATGGTCCTCTCCAAAAACTAGTGTAGGAATTGAAAAGCTGTACTATGATAACAGTAAAGAGAATGATAGGGGTACCTGTATGCACATGAGAAATTTTGTCAAATTAACTTGAAAACAGAGAATATAGAAATGGGCTGACAGATGATTAAACCTGATCAGAGGAACACTTAAGAGTCTGAGATTCTAAACAGGAAGAACCACAGAGGCTGGCCATGAAAAACCTGTCTGGAGACAGGAGACTTAGTTAATGCTCTGCACACACAAAGTCTCTCCACACCTCACCTGCATGCAGAATCCCACAGACAGATCTCCTTTTACTACTTCTACTGCTCTCTGTGTCTCTGTCTGACACACACACACACAAACACACACACACACACACACACACACACACAATTCTGTGCAGAAATAGAATGAACTGCATAATAAGAACTATAGTAGCCAGTGTATCTGGTGTATGAATAGGTATTCTGGAAATAAACTTCAGGTGTTCAAACATTTAGCTCTCTCCATAGTAATGACCAGATCCTTGCATACTTAGTCACTGTGTTGCTAGGTGTGCCAGACAACACAACCTTCCTCTGTAAGCTGAGTTCCCAGTCTGTTTGGCAACTGCCCCATTGTGTGGTAATGAACAAACACGCAAGGCTCACCAATCAATGGAGGACAGTCTAGAGCACAGTAGAAGAAAAGAGGTATCTATCAGCAAGACCAAGTGCACAGAGACACACATAGTTCTGGGGGAAGCAGAGAGGCCACGGAAAGTCACTTTTTACAGTGTCTGGTATCTTCAGAGAGTGCCACAAAGCTGTTTTAGCCTTATTAGAATTAAAAACATAGTATAAAAAATGGAGAGCTGGGGAATGCAAAAGAACTTTTAGGCATTAGAAATTTGCTGAAATAAACAATTCAGTTATTTAGAAGTTAATATTGTGGAAATCATCCTGAACACAGACAGGGATTAAAATTTTAAGATAACTGATAAGAAACACAAAGCAACAATCAAGTACATTTTCTGCTAATAGAAATCCACAAAACAGAAGAGAAACATAAACAAGAAGAAATGGCCAAATAATTAAAATAGATTTTTTAGGAATGAAAGGGACACTAACTCTAGATTTAAATGTTTTACTGAGTGAAGATCAGTCTGAATGAAAATGACCCACATGTAGACACAATCTTATTCCACAAATTCTATAGTAAGAAGAATCCTCTAAAATTAACCCAGATGAAAAAAAAAAAAAAAAAGAAATAAGGACTAAAATTTAGACCAACATCAGACTTCTTTTCAGCAAGAGTGTCAGAGTGTTTCGACACTGACTCCTCAATGTGGTTAGAGTTCCGAGGGAAAATTTCACAACATGAAATTTTTTATGTATTTAAATTGCCAATCAAGTGATGAGCACAAAATAAAGATATTCCAGACAAGTAAGGAATCAGAAAAATCACAAATTCACTTTTATTGGTTAATTACCTGTTGACACAACAACTTTTAAAAAATATACTTTAAATTTTGCGATACATGTGCAGAATGTGCAGGTTTGTTACATAGGTATATACATGCCATGGTGGATTGCTACATCCATTACCCCATCATCTACATTAGGTATTTCTCCTAATGCTATCCCTCCCCTAGCCCCCCACTCCCTGATACTCATCCCCTAGCTCCCCATCACCCAACAGGCCCTGGTGTGTGATGTTCCCCTCCCAGTGTCCATTGTTCAACACCCACTTATGGGTGAGAACATGAAGTGTTTGCTTTTCTGTTCTTGTGTCAGTTTGCTGAGAATGATGGTTTCTAGCTTTATCCATGCCTTGCAAAGGACATGAACTCATTCTGTTTAAGGCTGCATAATACTCCATAGTGTATATGTGCCACATTTTCTTTATCCAGTCTATAATTGATGGGCATTTGGGTTGGTTCCAAGTCTTTGCTATTGCAAACAGTGCCACAATAAACATGCATGTGCGTGTGTCTTTATAATACAATAATTTATAATTCTTTGGCTATATACCCAATAATGGGATTACTGGGTCAAATGTTATTTCTATTTCTAGATCCTTGAGGAATCACCACACTGTCTTCCACAATGGTTGAGCTAACACCAACAGTCTAAAAATGTTTCTATTTCTCCATATCCTCTTCAGCATCTGTTGACATAACAACTGAGAAGTAAATCAGGAAAAATGAAAATAGAGGCTCCACAGAACAGTGGTCCATCTCAGGAGAGCAGTCAGTATCAGCCACTAGTCAACAGAAATTGAACCAAGTAGGAAACAACCACTCCAGAGAGAGCAGAAGAAAATAGGGATCTTAGAGGAATGACACCACAGATTCCATTTGAATGAAAGAATAGTGTACCCCAGAGGTTGTCAAACCATGGCTTATTGGCCAAATTTGTCTCATCTCTTGTTTTTGTAAATAAAGGTTTATTAGAATACAGCCACACTCAATCATTTACATATGGTCTATGACTATTTTTGTAACACAGCAATAGCGTTGAGTAGTAGCAACAGAGACTGAATGTCTTGCAATGGCTAAAATTATTTACTGTCTGCCCTTGATTCAGGAATAGTTTGCCAACGCCTGATGCTGGCAGTTGAATAATTGGAGGATACAATAAAGTCACAGAGTTCAACAAAAAAGAGGGACAGTTAGGCACTCCGGGAAATTTTTTAAAAAGCTGAATGTGAAGCAATTAGTCAACTTGTCTGAACAGGAGGTAGGACCTTAAAGAAGAACAATGGAATGTTTTCTACTTGATAGGTAGAATGCACAGTTACCCTATTAGAGGTATAATGAAGAATATATGTGCCTTATTTTTCAAGATAAAAAGATAAAATAAAATCAATATTATTGAAAAGTAAAAGAGGAAGAAAAGAACAAATAAAGAAAACCAAGGAAATTGTTACTTGAAAGGTGTGGTTCACATAAAAAGCATACTAAAATTGTCCTAATTTTGAGTGTATGAATGTAGAGTACAAAGACACATGAGTCTTGATGTTGGTACCATGGAGGGGGAATGTGACCTTAGCTTATTACCTGCTTCTGCATTCAGTATATTTATGTCATTATAAAGTTAATGAATTTTTGGCTTGTAACATTGAGAATCAACCTACAAAAAAAGCATTAAAAATGTCATTATAGGCCGGGCGTGGTGGCTCACACCTGTAATCCTAGCACTTTGGGAGGCCGAGGTGGGTGTCAAGGCCTGAGGTCAGGAGTTCAAGACCAGCCTGGCCATCACGGTGAAACCCTATCTTTAAAAAAAAAAAAGTCATTGTAACTAGGGAAAAGAATGGAAGTTTACACATATTCAACAACATAAAAGCCTGTCAAACAAGGGGTAAGAGATGCTGACAGTTCTGTGCTGTATCCATGCACGTAATGGCAAGAGGAAGGTGTTTTTTTAACAACTTTTCACAATATAAGGCATTTCCTCATCTAGCACAAAGGAGCAAATGACTTTCCTCATTGAACACCAATGTATTTGCCTTGATATATATCAGTAAATTTTTTCAATTCCTCAAAAGATGGAGCTACTGTGCCATTTTATGTCCAAATTAAACACACACACACACACACACACACACACACACACAGAGAGACACACACACACACATTCTCTCTGTCACACACACACACTCTTCTAAGTAGACCTTTTTATTAATCTCTGCAGCACCTAAATGACTAATATGGTACTTTGCATTGTATTTTGTTTATATTGATGGAATTCAATTTTTACTTCAATAGTTTTTAAAACTCCATAAAACAGAGTGTATTTCTGGACATTTACCTAGGCTGAATCTGCAGAATGAGCTTCGTCTAAACTAAAACTAAGTAAGAATGTTTTTCTTAAAAACTGAGTACCCTATTCATGGAAACTAAATTTTCTTATAAATAAAGTGAGCTGCCTTTTATTCTTATTCTTCCTGTTGACTAGAGGTAGGAACAATACAATGATTCAAAGTGAAGATCACTATAAGGCTGTTCACAGCTGCGTTGACAGCCATGAATCAAACTGTGAAGTTTAAGTATGTCATGTAAACATCTAAGTTACTAGGTAGATGTTTTCTTTGAACAACCTCTACTTAGTAGCTTAGGAAGTCATGTAAAAAACTGTTATAATAGTTAGACTATAAAGGATATACTCTTCCTTTAAAATGAGAATGTTAAAGCCTTAATTAGAATTCAAATTACTTAAATTGATAATTTCAAAGATGATTTCAAATGATAGTCTGGAGTCATAAATGCAGCAGTTCTTTAGATCTGGTAAGCCCTGTAGCCACAGGTCTACCACCACCAGCACCCCTCAATCTTCTCGTGCTTGAAAATTTCCCAATGTGCAACAATCTCCAGCGGGACTTTTCATTTTTCAGTAGATTGGCTTCTGAGTATAGCCACGGTCTATAACAAAATAAAATCTTATATTGCAAGTTCTGCCTCTGTGAACATTGCCTGTGGCTCTGAGGAGCGATAGATCTGTGACCCTCCTGTCACAGCCCTACTTGATAAAGATTTGCTGCTAATAGAACTAGTGACTTGGAGATGAATTACTTGTACATGTTAAGTTGGTCCAAATTGGATAACTTTGTGTAAAGGGTCTACATAGATTTCTTTAGGTGTGTATTTACTTTGTGGTTGAGCTCCTTATACTTTACTTCATACAATAAAGGCAGTAATGAATTAAGGACTTCATAGGCTCCATGATTTTATATTCTTTTGCTTGGATTGAATCCCAAAAGCTATGTTACTAAAATAGGACTCAAACATATGGATAAAGCAAATAAAGTAAATAATGGACAAAACAATGCAATGTACTGCCTTTTTTTCTCCTGTTTTTTGACTTTTAATATTAGCTCCGGTGGACTGAGTAACCATTAGTACTACATAGTGCTTATCAGTGAGTGAAAACTATGAGTACATGGAGGAGGTAATTTTAAAAAATAATTGTGTAAATTGTTTTTCAAACTAGCAGTGCCAGGTGAATTAATCACCTTAGCATATTTGAGAGAAGCTCCTTAAGTCCTTTCTATAATTTGAGTCCATATACCTTACAATAGTTGCAGGGGATTATTCTACTCTTGGAACTTAATCAACAACTCATAACAAATATGTAACCTACTTGATCCTCTATTAATTTTGAAACCTGAAAAAGTCACATAAATTGTTACAAGTTTTCTTTCTGTGGAAACAGAAATTGAAAATAATTATTTTAAAGGAATTGTTTTTCCACTGAAAGCACATACTTCATTGTGAATAGACAGATCTACAGAGGCTGCAGAGTTGAAAGACTGTATGCGAAGGGCCTGTACCACACATGTACTCAGAAAGGTTCTTTCAAGCATACTGTGTACTGACTTAGCAATCCACTGGCAGAGTGATAATGAGAACAAAAGAAATATGTGACAACTATTTCACCAGCTTCTCAATATGTCAGGGAATAAACCCAAGTGTTAAAGAAGTGCTCCAAGGCAATAGTATGGATGAGAAATAATTTAACACTTTAATTTTTCCACATCTGTTAATCTCATATGATTCTAATGAAAGTATAAAATATGTTATTATCCTACTGGGTATGGAAGAAAAAATAACAGTCACTACTTGGAGAAAAAGCTAAGAATAGAAATTTTATGTCTTGATCCTATTTTATATCCATCATACCACACTGAAATCCTGCAGCAAAAAGCTCTTTCTTTAATAAGATTGAATTTTAAAATAAACTGCATTATCAAAGGTAGAAATAACATAGGAAGCACTTAGAAATGATGGGGCTTTGCCCCATTTGATCTCTTTACTGCCTCAGCTTAATCCTAGTCACCTAGGTGGGCAATGCAAATATCCCTATCCTTCAGTAGAGTAACATGGCACTTCTTAGAAATTTATTATCTGTGTGATAACCATCAAGTAACAATCCCTCAGCTTTAGTTTCTCTGTCAAATATGTTTAACAGAAATCCTTGCCTTGCAGGTAATCGTTAGCAATTGAATATCTATAAAACACAGAGGACAAGCAATCTAGAGAGAAAAACTCAGAAAACATCCTTTTGGCAGGCCCATACCAGCTCATGCAAAATCGACACCCTCCCTTCTTCCCTTTCAACCCAAAATTATTTGTCTGAGTTAACATCATCCTTTTCAGATTCTGTTGTCACGAATCCAGTACTGAGTAGACCAATACTTCACCAAAACTTACCTGCACCAAAGACATTCTTGTTAAAGTGAATCAGTTTCTTGAAAACAGTTTCTTGATACAGCAGTTTCATGTAAAATTTATAATATAGCAATATTAGCATTTGACACAAATTAATGCAGGCCTGACTCCACAAACTATGAAGTTCCAATTTTAGGGCATAAGTGAAAGGAAAGATAAGTGTTTCCAGCACATCATGTCTCCTAGTAATACACTTTTAAAAATGTCAATATTATGAGTAAATCCTTATCCTTTGCCTAGAGAAAATGACTTTCATGCCAGTAAAGAAGAGAATCACTTATGCTATGTTGAGTGATTCTTAATGATCAATAACAATACTTAGCACTTACGTAGCAATTTTCATCTTCAAACCGCTTTACTGGCATTGAACAAATTCAACAATGCCATCATTTTCTCTCACGAAAATCCATGGGATGGGATTATAGTTTACTTTACCATTCAAGATTGCAGGGTGTGAATTGTGGAAGCAGGTATTTTGCACAAATCACAGGGTGACAGACTATTTTAGGCAGCTAGAGAGATTATATCAACAGTTAATTTTATTGTTTGTAAAAGTAACAGATCTCTACTTCACTGTCAAAAATGTGAGAATATGCCAAAATATGAAGAAGAAAAATTACATAAATTACTCTTAATCCCATTATGCAGCAATAGACACCTGTATAATAGCAGTGTCTTCCTGTTTTTGAATGCATATGTATCATATTTATGGCATATATATTAGTTTGCTTTCACATTGCTATCAAAAACTACTTGAGACTGGCTAGTTAATAAAGTAAAGAGGTTTAATTGACTCACAGTTTTGCATGGCTGGGGAGGCCTCAGGAAACTTACAATCATGGCAGAAAGCAAAGAGGAAGTAAGGCACATCTCATATGGTGGCAGGAGAGAAAGAGAGAAGGAAACTGCCACACACTTTTAAACTACCAGATCTTGTGAGAACTCACTATCATAAGAACAGCATGGGGGAAGCTGCACCCATAATCAAATCTCCTCCAACCAGGTCCCTCCTTTAACAGCTGGGGATTACAATTCAATATAAGATATGGGTGGGGACAAAGAGCCTAACCATATCAGCATGTGAGTTTATTTTTTGTAGTTTATTTTAAGGACAGTGTATTAGTCTGTTCTCATGCTGCTAATACTGACATACCCGGGACTGGGTAATTTATAAAGGAAAGGGGACTTAGTGGACTCACAGTTCCACATGGCTGGGAGGCCTCACAATCATGGCGGAAGGTGAAGGAGGTTGGCAGCAGGCAAGAGCGCATGTGCAAGGGAATGTTCCTTTATAAAACCATCAATCTTATGAGACTCATTCACCAGCACAAGCATAGCATGGGAAAACCCTTTCTAATGATTCAATTATCTCCCACCAGCCCCTCCCACAATGTGTGGGCTTTATAGGAGTGAAAAGTCAAGATGTGATTTGGGTGGCAACACAGCCAAACCATACAGTATATATTCTTTTTAAATGTGATCATAATAAATGTCTGGTTTGCAGCCCTGACTTTTCACTTAGAAACAGATATGGACATTTTTAAAAAAAAACTTTTCAAAGTGATTCTTAATGCCCATATGATAGTCTGTTGTATGAATGCACTAAAACTTTGTCATTTTCACTTAGACATCTCAGTAGTTTTCCTTTTCCTTTTGTTACTATATATAACAGTAATGATTATCTTTTCACACATTTTCTGCCTTATTTACTGACTAGCAATGTATCTGTTAGCATGTCCCATTTCCCATCTGTACTCTTCCTCCTCCCCACAATTTGGGTTCACTATTAGAGACTGCAGGGTAATGAATTAGAGATTTTAAAACATGGATACTGTCTCATGATTCTGGAAAAGTGCTTTGGTAGCAGATTCCAGAGAGTGAAACAACCTGAATTTCCATCAAGTAATTAAAAGATAAACAAAATGTGGTATTCTATACAATGAAATATTATTTGAACATAAATAAGAGTGATGAAGTTGAAATTGGCCCAATTTTCCCATTAGAACTGAAACTTGAGAAATGTACATTTGTTTTATGTAAGTTCCTTTCTCAGGAAATTGACCAATCATCAGGGCTCACAGATAGTATCAAGGAACTGAGCCTTCCCAGATCACCACATCTAGACAATGAGATGCACCTGCTGCCTGTTGACCAACTCCTCTTCTTTACCTCTCCCTAATTCTCCGCTATATAAACCACTAACTTAAGTCAGTTTTGGAGATGGGCTTGAGACTGGTCTCCAGTCTTCCAGCTGACATCACTTGCATTAAAGCCTTTTTTCCTTGCCAATACTCATTGTCTCAGTGATTGGCTTTCTGTGAGGTGAGCTGCTGGGCCTAGGACAAACCCCTGGCGTTTGGCAATATACTGATACATGCTACAATATAGATGAACCTTGAAAACATAATACTAAGTGAAAGAAGCTAGTCACAAAGACTACATAGTATATGACTTCATCTATATAAAGCGTCTGGAAAAGGCAAATCTATAAAGACAAAGTCAACTGGTGGTTGCCAAGCCTCGATGAGAAGAGAGAATGTGGTACAGTACAAGCTAAAGTTGTACAGGACTTTGTTTTATGATCAGGAAAATATTCAGATGGCTGCACAATTCTATGAATATACTAAAAACAGTGAATTCTATACTTTAAATGGGTGAATTGTACACTGTATGAATTATATCTCAGTAAAGCTGTTATAAAAATATAAGCCATTTGAGAAATTTAAAAAACATGAATCCATATTGATATAAATGAATGAATGGATCAATTTACAGTTCATTGAGTAACAGAGCATTTCATAATCTCAAAGTACCTTCACAGAACCAATTTAGAAAACTCATCTCTAAGATTCTGTGCCTTGTAAATCACTTCCAGTAGCCAAATCTCTACCAGTCAGATCAGGGTTCTCCCAAGAAACAGAACTAAAGGAATAGATAAATAATTAATTAATAGTTACTAATATATTATACACATACGTTAAGAGATTTACTTCAAGGAATTGGTTCATTAGATGCTGTGGGCTGGCAAACACAGAACACACAGGGAAGGTGAGTAGGATGGAAATTCAGGCAGGAGTCGATGTTGAAGTCCTGAGGCCGACTTTCTCTATCCTCAGTTTTGCTCTGAAAGACTTTCTCCTGACTGTATGAGTCTCACCCACATTAGTGATGTAATCTCATTTACTGAAAGTCAACCAATTTTAGATGTTAACCACATCTATGAACCTTCACAGCAACAGCTAGATTAGTATTTAATTAAATACCTGGGTACTGTAGCCTAGCCACGTGGACATAAAACTAATCTACCTCCTACAAAATGCTTATTAATTATAGAGAAAGGAAGTTACAGTGGACCCTGGAGGATCTCACATCATCGGTAAAGGTACACATAAAAATGTATACCACCTGATAGAATAGAATAAGAAACATACTTAAGATTATTTCTGTGATATCCCTGCCCAATATGAATAAACTAAAAATAATCAAAGCATTAGCAAAACTCCAATGGAAACAAATTCCACAAATAAATGGTCTTTAAGCTTCAAAAGTGTCAAGGTCATGAAAGTGAAGTAACATGCCTAACTTTCCAATGTGACTTGGCAAGTCTATGTTTACAGCCTTGACAAATAGAGGAGGCATCATTGTAATTATGTAAGTAGACTGTAAGGAATCATATTATTTCAGGGCAACAGTTCAGATTTCTATTTAAAAAGAAGAGACAGATGATTGGCACTTGCAATTTGACTCTTTGAAGGTAGAGAATTCCTTCACCAAATGTCATTGTGTAGGGAGTGCTATGGATCGTTACCAGATGCTCCATTTCCATGTAGCACAAATGCCACTCATTCGTGATTCTATAATTATTGACTTCATATCTTGTTCTATTATTTGTGACATGCTCACAGGATGTATTTCCTAAATATTAAAGATTTATGTTGTGCATGTTTGAAACATTAATAGAGCAAATTCAAAATTGTATCATGTCCTGAAAATTGTATCTAAGTTAATATCACTGTTTTATCACATGTGCTTCTATGTCCTCTCTTGAGTTGCAAAGGACACAATGTTGACATGCTGGGGGTGATTACAGGTGTGGGAACCCAAATGTTGCATTGTGTTACATGTAAAGATCATCTTCCATGTGTATTGCTATACAGAGCAACACATGTTGAGAACTTACCTAACAAAAGATAAATGTACCTAAAGGATCTTGAAATCAGCTACTCACTCAGGTTAAATTGAATGGGAAACAACATTAAATTATTAGTAGATAAATTATGGGCTGAACAAAGAAATGAGAACAAAAGTTATTGTAATTACTTAAATGAGAGAAGACTATATGAACACTGTAAGTTAAAAAACTTCTGATGTAAATAACTGAGACTAGTTCCAGAGCCTATTATAGTCTCAAAAAGAGCAAAAAACTGATGTGCAAAACAGAACATAAAGAAATGCTTGCTTCGTGGCATGCCTTCACTTGTTTACGAGGATTCCTCTGCTACTACCCTTTCCTCCAGTTATGAAACTGCCTTTTCATCTACTGCATCCTCCTCTACCTTTTCCCATTCCTCAAACTGTTTTGTAATTTCAGCTTCTGAAAGGATACAATTCACCATTAAGTAAGCATGCTTCCCTGAGTAGGCATTGGAAAAAATGTAATTAGTTCTAATTAGGAGGTTCTAAGTCAGGATTCTTGGTACACAGCTCCCCATTAAAGCTAATCTGAGTAGTTGATGGCTCACAGAAGAGATTCTAAAGTTGTTGCTGATTTAAAAAATGCATAAGTTTATTTATTCCTTATCAGTTGATACATTCCATCCAACCTCCCAAGAGGAGCCTCCGCAAAGGATAAGGCGTCAGAGTAATAAATGATTATGTATGAGCTCTTTTTCATAGACCCTTCAGTCACATTTAATACTGAAGTGCAATTAATACATCTTTAATATGACTATATATATCACTAAATGAGATCAGCTGTTACATCTGAGTAAATCGTACATTCTCTTGAGGCTTGTATTCATTCTCAAAATGTCAAGATGTACTCAGCAGTGAGTAGAGTAACTAAGCTTCAAATAAGTTGGACAGAGTGCTCTTAAGCATAAAGAGTTTAAATACAAAAGAGTTGAAATACCACTATTGTTTTGATTAAAACCTTTGCAAAGACAGGAAAACAAACTTGAAAATACTGGATAACCATATAAAGTATGGAAATGTTATTAATTAAAGAATGCTTTGAGAATTTATTAAGATTAGTGGGATAAAGTTAAAGGTGAATCGAAGGTAAACAATATTTCCCTCTCAGTCCTGTTTTCTGCATATTAATACAGAATTCATTATCACTAACAATTTCTCTTCATAAATGTTCATTTTAGACAAATTCATATCTAAATGAATCTAATAATTAATTTATAATTAGACCAAATAGCAGGATGAATCTTCACAGTGAAAAACCTTGGAGATAATACTGAAAATATTTTCAAGTTAGGAATATAGCATATTTGCCTTTCATAAACAAAAATATTATATATCTAATGTATTTTAAATCTTTTTTTAAAATTGCTCTTAAGTTATTGTATGGTGAGAATAAATTAACTAGAATTTTATTTGGAGAAATGTAATCTAATAAACTTAATTATTATCAAATTCTTTGTGTTTTATATATGTATATGCAAATCTACTCTTATATAATGCTAAGTTTTAAAATAGCGATAATTTAAAATATCTTGCCTTTATCTGAATATGTCATGTAGCCAGATAAATGTGGGATACTGACCCAAAAATCCATAAATTCAAAGATTAAAACAGTCCCTTAAAACTGTTTCATCACTTTTAATCAAAACTACACATGAAAATTCCCTGGAGTTACTGTAATATTTCCTGGATCATAAAATAAGCCAGATTTCTACTTGATCTTCTAAACAGCTAGATACAGTCTTAGCCTTTAGTTCAGAGCTATTGGTATCCCATTCAAAATTCTGTAGCTTGTTTCGTCTTCTACTTCACCCCTGTGGGTGTAGCTAAACATGCAGAATACTGTTACTGGTACCCAAGCCCTTCCCCTCTTCCAACATTCAGAGTCCCAATGTCCTTAGGGCTATTTGGTGTTGTGCCAACCTACAAAGGATTTACTCCCACATAAAACTTGCTTTGGCTGTGAAAACAGAAGATCCCACATACACACCAAGAGAGCATAAAACCATTTATTAATAAGGAGTTTTGTGGGAGAAAAGCAAAGCACTCTTCCTAAGCTGGTCTTAAAATGACTTAAGAGAGGAAGATTTTTATCGTGGAAAGTGGGAAGGGCTGGTGTGAGAGTTCTTGCACATGGGTGAACAGGGACTTTTAAAGTTTGTCTCTCACAGATGCTGATGGAGGGGGCACTCAGGCTTTCTTATCAACTTTCCCAGATGTGATGCACAAGATGAAAGAAGAGGGGTGAGGCTTAAAAGCTATTAGCAGTCAAACATAAAAATAAGGAGTCAGCATTATTTCGATTACCCATAGAAATGCAACATTCCTTCAGTGGTATGTTGGGGACTCCAGGGTGTCCCATGTTGGACACTCCACAGGTGTGAAAATTTCTATTTCCTTTCTCTGCACAAACCAACCTTTCCCCATGCAGATCCACTGTGTAACAGTGGATACTAGTGGGTCATTTAACTCTTCTCCATGAGGAAACTATATAGTTGTTTCCTTCTCACTTAGCAACATTGCACTGGTTTATGAATTTGGTTCAATCAACAAGGTATGCTGTGAATGAAGATATATTGAAGAATTATGTAAGATCAGCAAAGAACTAGTTTTGGCTCAAGCCTTAGCAGTGCCCCCATTCCCACTATGTACAATAATTTAATAAATACTGTTTCAGTTGTGTATATGATGAGCTTCAATGCTACTATCTTAACTCTTTGTAACCATCACATAACTTTCAAATTATTTCCCTTTTTCTCCTAGCTTTGCCTTCATTAATAGAATGACATAAATTTCAACTGTAGACTTGACTGCTATTGCTACCAATGTTTCCTAACTCCATGTCTAACCTAAACCAATACAGTGAAATCTTCTTGATCCATATTTCCTGAATTTTAAAGCAATCACAATTTATCTGAGTTGAAATCTCTTTGATATTATAAATAAAATGAATTAGGCAAAACATTATCAGTAGTCATATTCTGTAAAAAAAAAATTTAATTTTACTAATCAGAGACATTTACTCAATTCTAGAATTGCTCTTTCTGTAATTCATCTCCCCTAAGTACTTTCTGTTAATACATCTCCTTATATAAATAGAAAATTATGGAGTAAAGAACCAGATACTGCAACCCAGCTACAAATTTAAGATGCTCCTTTTTGTGCATAATTCAGCCAATTGTTTGCAATCATTTGCAAAGGATAATTATTTGTAAATGAGGCCCATGGACCCCTCCTCTGCAATTAATTTAACATGAATATGTCCCTGGCCTCAGTTATCTGCTGGCCATTTAAATGGAATGTTTGTGTGCCCCTCAAAGATAGATGTATAATTTAATGTGTATTAAATACAATCACAATTGTTTCTACAGAAGAGAATTTCTCTATTAGCTGAGTTTTCCCATTTTTATAGTGAAGATACTACTCAATTTATCAGCATATTTTCAAGGCAAAAAAAAAAAAAAAGCAACAAATTCTGCAACATTAGTCATGTAATCACACAAACTATTTGCTTTCCTAACAACATTTTAAAAACAGCTGGTAGTGTGACGTCTGTCCCTATGGTTAATCTTAGAATCACAGAGCAGGAAAAGACCTTAACAGAAGATTGGTGCAATC
Source organism: Saimiri boliviensis (assembly GCF_048565385.1). Taxonomy (NCBI): domain Eukaryota; kingdom Metazoa; phylum Chordata; class Mammalia; order Primates; family Cebidae; genus Saimiri; species Saimiri boliviensis. Next base: position 14,785,671 of record NC_133463.1, read on the forward strand.
CCCGACCCTCAGAAAGGGCTGCAACAAAATCATCCTAGACAGAAGCACATTTGCCGTAATTTTGACAAGCTCCAGAGAGACAGCTCCTGAGACTTCCTATTCTGAATAGAGAGAAATCCCTGCAATCCCTCTCATTAGAGCCGAAGTCCACTTATCTGTGTCTGGCTGTTGTTTGAGATGGAGAAGGGACCCTTTAACAATGTTTATGTCATGTACCCTTTCCACATGAACTTACTTATTTTTTAATTAAGTTTTATCTTGCTATGTTGACCAGTCTGTTCCCTAATTCTTGGGTTAAAACTATTTGCCCGCCTCAGTCTCCTGTGTAGCTGGGATTACAGGCATCTGGCTCTACAAGAATTTAAATCAGTTTTATCCTCATGGGCAAAGCTTTAAAAACACCTTTAAATGCTTTTAAATCTCTGTGATGACTCATCTTTCTAGAATGCATCTTCATTCGTTTTCAGGGCCCTAATCTATTTTTTTAATTGCATTTTAGGTTTTGGGTACATGTGAAGAACATGCAAGATTGTTGCATAGGCACACACATGGCAGTGTGATTTGCTGCCTTCCTCCCCATCACGTGGATATCCAGTTATCCTAGTACCATTTGTTGAAAAAGTCATGAATTATTAACATACATAAGGATAAGCAGATGTAATTTGCTAACACTTTCTTAAGAACTTTTGTATCTATGACCTTGATCTATAATTATTTTTCTTGGAATGGCTCTCTCAATGTGTTGATATCACAGTAATCTGAACTCTTAAAATGAATAGAAAAAAATCTTTTAATTTTCTTAAAATACTTTGTGAAGAATTGGTATTATTTCTTTCTTTCCAGGAATATGCAACAAGAAATCTCTCTGGTCCTAAAAATTTCATAATGAGAATGTTTATTATTATGAATTTAATTATTTAATAGATATTTAGCTATTCATATTTCTCTATTTCCTCATTAAAGACTGAAAAATTTGTATCTAGAATTGCCTGTCTTATTTAAGCTGTTGAACTTAATGGAATAAAGTTGTTCACAATAAGTCTTTATTATCCTTTCAATGTTTAGAATCTGCAGTGACATTTGCTCTTTCATTCTTTTTTTAAAAAAAATTACTTTAAATTCTGGGATACATATGCAGAATGTGCAGGTCTGTTACAAAGGTATACATGTGCCATGGTGGTTTGCTGCAGCCATCAACCTATTATCTGGGTTTTAAGCCCTGCATGCATTAGGTATTTGTCATAATGCTCTCCCTCACCATCCCCTCCACCCCCTGATAGACCCCCATGTGTGATGTTCCCCTCCCTGTGTCCATGTGTTCTCATTTTTCAACTCCCACCTACGAGCGAGAACATGTGGTATTTGGTTTTCCATTCCTGTGTTAGCTTGCTGACAATGATGATTTCAGTTTCATCCATGTCCCTGCAAAGGACAGAAACTTACTCTTTTTTACAGCTACATAGTATTCCATGATGTATATGTGCCACATTTCTGCCCCTTCCTCCAGGTGCTCTATCCCAAGGAGATGGGTGTTTTATCTGTAAACCCCTGACTCGGGCTGCTGCCTTTTTTTCAGAGATGCCCTGCCCAGAGAGGAGAATCTAGAGAAGCAATCTGGCCACAGCCACTTTGCCATGCCCAACCCAGACCTCCTAGCATCCTTAGTGCTGTCAGGGGAAAACCAACTACTCAAGCCTCAGCAATGGCTGATACCCCTCCCTGAACCAAGCTCAGTCATCCCAGGTCAACTTCAGACTGCTGTGCTAGCAGCAGGAATTTCATGTCAGTGGTTCTTGGCTTGCTGGGTTCCATGGGAGTGGGACCTGCTTAGTAAGACCACTTGGCTCCCTGGCTTCAGCCCTCTTTCCAGGGGAGTGAACAGTTCTGTTGCATTGGGGTTCCAGTTGCCACTGGGGTCTGAGAGAAAAAACTTTTGCTGCTAGCTCAGTATCTGCCCAAACAGCCTCCCAGTTTTGTACTTGAAACCCAGGGCCTTGGTGGTGTAGCCACACGAGGGGAATCTCCTGGTCTACAGGTTGCAAAAACCATGAGAAAAGCATACTATCTGGGCCACATAGGACTGTCCCTCATAGCATAGTTCCACATGGCTTCTCTTGGCTGGTGGACAGAGGTCCCCAGTTCCTTGCACTTCTGGCTGAGGCAGTGCCCCATTCTGCTTCTGCTCGCCCTCTGTGGGCTGCACCCACTATCTAACCAGTCCTAAATGAGATGAACTGGGTACCTCAAGTGGAAGTGCAGAAATCATCTGCCTTCTGCATTGGTCTCGCTGGGAGCTGCAGATCGGAGCTGTTCCTATTTGGTCATCTTGCCAAATCCCCAGTTCTCATTCTCGATGTAATAACTTGTATCTTCCCTTTGGGTGACCAAATTTTAAAAGGTCTGTCTGAGGAGCATTGGCTTTAAGGACAATGCATGGTTAAAGGGTTTAGTTGTAATTTATTTTACTTTCTGTGCTTTCCAGAGGTTGCAGCATTAGATTAAAGTAAGTACTTAGGGCAATCATTTACTAGGCTGTTACAGATGTCCAGATTTTAAATTCTTCTTTCCTGATGGAACTTTAACAAAAGCACAATCCTATTGATCTCATTTACATGGCTGGCTTTCTATATAGCTCAATCTCAGAGCTCTGAAATGTACCTCCATCAGCACAATGCTTCTCCGATCTTTACATCTGTCTCCAAAATTAGACATGTTAACACTTATTTAAAAAACCTAGAAGGGGAATATCTATAATAAATTAAACTACCAGCAACATACTCCCTTACTAGAGGACTCAATTTATTGGATCCTTTCCTGTGAGTAAGTTTGTGCGGGGAGTAATTGGGAAAAAAGAGAATGGATTAACAAAAAGCCCACTTGGGGTAGGGGCAAGGCTGGGTAATTGAAAGAAAAGAAATATTAAAGAAGAGCAGACAAAGCTCATCCACAGCATAATTTTTAGAACTGTTTTTGCCAAATAAACTTTGTTATTTTTACTTTGGGTAAATCATGAATATTCTTTTGTGTGTGTGTGTGGTAGATGAATAATGGCTACCCAAAGATGCTCAAGTCCTAACAAACAGAACCTGTAAATATGTTATGTGACAAAGGGGAATTAAGGTTGCTAACCAGCTGACCATAAAATAGGGATATTATCTTTGATATTCTGGATGAGTCCAGTATAATCCAAAGGGTCTTTGAAGTGGAAGGGGGAGGGGAAAGAGGATGTCAGAGTGATGTGATGTGAGGACTTTACTCACAGTTGCTGGTGTTGAAAATGAAGGAAGGGGCTACAAGCCAAGGAATGTGAAGTCTCTAAAATTTGCAAAAGGCAGGAAAACGAATTATCCATAGAGCTTCCAGAAAGAATGCAGTCCACTGACACCTTGATTTTAGCTCAGTGAGAACCATTCTGGACTCCTGATCTCCAGAGCTGTAAGCCGGTGAGTTTGTGCATCTTAAGCCACTAGTTTTGTGGTTATTTGTTCCACCAACAATCAGGAAACGAGTTACCATCCAAAGTAGCTTAAAGTGCGGTTGGGCTATTATGTTCTACATTTAAATAGTTGGTTATTATAGAAATGATGGCAAATTCATATTTATCTCCATGGTCCATAAACGAATATGCATTTCAGTTCTAGAATGAATGAGATACAAGGGAAAGTTCAAGAACAAAAAGCTAGCATGATAAGGATGCAAAAGTGGAAGAATGAAAAACGCTTTGGTTCTTGATGACATGCCTGAGCCAGGGAACTAATTCTGAGCCACTCTACATTCAGGCTTCCTGTAAATATGCTATAAATATTCTATGGGTAAGCCACTGTTTAGTGGGGTTTCCTGGTACTCACAACTAAAAGCATTTCCAACTCATAATCTAGCTATTTATTGTTCTCTCTGCAAACTCCATTGTAAATCCATCTTTCCTTCTAAGTACTGTTTTGTTTATCCAGGATGTTCTATCCCTTAATCTTCATTCTCAAAATCAAAGCCATATGAAAAGACGGATTTTAAATGCCAAACCTGCTTTGAGATATCCACTTCTCTGACTGGTCCAAAGGGGTCTATGTCTCCTCTGAATACTTTTTGCATAAATCCTGTTTGGATACCTAAAACAAAGACACTTATGCAAATATTCTGACTAACATTATTAGACAATAGACAAATGAGGGCAAAAATCCATGTATAAATTATATCCACTACTTAACACAATGCTTTACCGATAGCGATTCCGCCATAAAAATATTGATTCTGTTAGTGAAATGTCCAAGATGATATGTCTAGATCTCTGTATCTATATTGAGATTGCATAGATCTCTATATGAACAAGACTGGTAAGAGAGAAAAAATGGATAATATTATATTTAGGAAAATTACACCAAGGAATAAATTCTCTCAAAAGAAATAAAATTAGGAGAACCAGACAAAGCTATAAGATAATTTTGCAATTGTGGTTCCAGGTCTTATGGAAACCTGGTAATTATGTTACACTTTTATTCGTTGGATGCTTAAAGTGCTTAAATATGAAACTGTAATCACTGCTGAATTTCACTAATAGTCTATAAATCAAAAACACCAAACATCAGATGCTTTTTGTCCCATCAGGGGCACATGGTGTAGACAATAAAGGAAGGGTACACAGAAGCACAGCAATAAATGAAAGTGGCAGATAAAGGATGTGATGAACAGGGGCTACACATCTCGCCAGTGAAGTCCTTTCCCAGGACAGATCGTATGGGGGGTACTCAAGCTCTCAGATCAAGTGAGGCAAAGCCTGGGGTATCAGCTACGAAGTGAGATGTAAACTTAAAAGGAGATATCTCAATAAATGCCTTTCTCCTCTTAATTTTAATATTGTGGCAAAACTTCCTTAAATTTTCTCAGTCTACTCATTTCCTTATTGTCTTTGATGAATATTTCATCCCTTACATACAAAGTTTATCATGTGCAATATCATTTCGTACATTATATAGTTATTTGCCATTATCATATTTTACTTGTTTCCTTTAGTTTTCTGTCCTTGTTTCTTGGCATCATAACCCTCATTAATAAGACTGCAAAAAATCCAGGGGTAGGAACTATTGCCCAATAGTGGTGTAGAAAGCCACCTCTTTCCTAAACCTAGTATAGAACTCTGCATACTATGAGTGAACCATACATGAGTCTTTAGTGAAAAACTGAATTGTGAAGAGATTCTTTTTGAAAAACCTTATTTGATTAGTATGATATAATGAGATGGCATAGACTCATTTCTCCCTGCACATCTTTGCTAAGTTTAACTGTAAACACTAGAAATAATGTAACAGAAAACCAAAGGAGAACTCTGAAGGGTAGAGAGAGAAAGAATGCTTTGGGACCACAAGACTGAAAGAACACCTATCAGAAAAAGGTGATCTGGCTTGGCACTTCCCACTACAACCTAGCAAGAGAAGGCAGCCCAAGTAGACTCATTATACATCAGGTTGAATGGGAGTCCCTCCTACAACAGTAGGGGAGCCCTATACCACCAGAATGGGTGATTATCAGAGCCTCCACTAACAGTGAACAGCAGGGGAAAACCTTTTCTCCTCTCCCCTGTGGGGGTGGGACAGGCAACAGTGGTGGGACAGATTTCACTCCAACAACAGACCAGACCAGGGAAACTTCCTGGTGTTTATGGGCCAGGCCAGAGATTCCTCTTTTCTGCTGAAAGATAATCAGGCTGCCTGGCCCAGGCAAACCCTTTTTGTCCCCTCAGGCAGTGCTAACAAGGACTAGTGGGAGCCCCAGCAATAACAGATCATCCAAACAGACCAAAATCACATCACAAAGGTTCTCAACCTTTAAAAGTAGCTCTAGACCCACATACTACATCGAAACAGGGTGACTGCTTGTTAAAATAAGAGATTTAAATCAGGCTCAGAGTCTCCTGATGTAACAGACAAGATGAGCAGGATACAACACTCATCATAATCAAGAATCAGGAAAATCAAACTTGAATGAGAAATACAATAAACTCATGCCAAGATGAATCATGTATTGGAATTATCTAATGAGAATTTTAAAGCAAACATAAAAATGCTTCAACACAAATTTATGAATTCTCCTGAAGCAAGAAGATAGAAAATCCCAACAAAGAAATGTTATAAAAGAGACCTAAATAAAAATTGTCAAACAAAAGACATAATGATTAAAATAAAGAAAAAAACCTCATTGAATGGGCTTAATAGTACAGTGGAAATGACAGAGGATAGAATCAATTGAACTTGAACATGAGGTCAAATCAATAAAATTTAACCAATCTGAAAAACAGAAATAAACACTTTTACCCCTCAAGCTGAACAGACTCTCAGAGCTCTATTGCACAATAACAAAAGATCTAACATTCATATCATTAGCATTTGATATGGTTTGACTGTGTCCCCATCCAGATGTCAGCTTGAATTGTATCTCCCAGAATTCCACATGTTGTGGGAGTGATGCAGGAAGTTGGTGGGGGGGGCGGCTGGGGAGGTAATTGAATCATGGCGGCCAGTCTTTCCCATGCTATTCTCATGATAGTGAATAAGTCTTGTGAGATCTGATGGGTTCATCAGGGGTTTCTGCTTTTACCTCTTCCTCATTTTTCTCTTGCTGCCACCATGCGAGAAGTACCTTTCCCCCTCTGCCATGATTGAGAGAACTCCCTAGCCATGTAGAAATGTAAGTCAAATTAATTCTCCTTTTCTTCCCAGTCTCAGGTATGTTTTTATCAGCAGCATAAAAACCGACTAATAAAATATCTCATAAAAAAAGGAAAAACAGAGCATGTTGGACTGAAAGAGTATTTTAAAAAGTAAGAGCTCCAAACTTTCCAAATTGGCAAAAGGCACAGCCTCCAGATTCAAGATGAGCAAATCTGGGAAAGAATAATTCCAAAATATTCATGCTGAGACACATTATAATTAAACTTTTAAAAGACAAAGAAAAATCATGAATGCAGCCAAGAAGAAATGACTCATTACTCAAAGGGTAACATTAATTTAAGTGATAGCAGATTTCTCTTCTGAAACCATTAAGGCCAGATGGAAGTGACACATTTTTCAAGTGCTGAGATAAGAACTGTCAACTGTGAACTCTATATGTACCAAAACTATTCCTACTGAATAAAGAGAAAATAAAGGCATTCTCTGATAAAGAATAACTAAAATAATTTGTCAAATCTATCCTCAAAACCTGGCCAAGGATTGTCTTCAGAGAGCTTTAAAAGCAAAGAATCTGGAAGCATAAGGAAGAAAGAAGGAGCACAGTTGGGTTCATACAGTAGATTATCATTTCTGTCATGGGTTTTATTAATTGATTACCTCATTAAAACAAAGGTTATCACACCATCTGATAAATACCAATAAAATGATATTTAAATGTAAGCACAGCAAAGGAACCTAAAAGAAAGTTAGATTTCCACTGTTCCAAAGTGAAAAAAATGTTGATTACCAGTAGAATGTCATGCCATATATGTATATTGTTACACCTAGTATGACCACTATAAAAGCGTCACAGACCCACTCAAAATATAAATTAATCAAGATGAAATTCTAAATAAGTTCTTAATAACTCTAAGGAAGATAACAAAAGGAAAACAGAGTAATAAAAACTAGAGAGAAATAACATAAAACACATCATTAAATGGAAGACTTAAGCTCTACCATGTCAATAATTACCTTAAGTATAAATGATCTAAATTTACCTACAAAAAGACAGAGATTTGCAAATTGGATCAAAAAACATGACCTAACTATACACTGTTTACAAGACAGTCACTTCAAATTCAACAGCATAGGCAGCTTGAAATGATGAAAAAAGATATGCCATGCAAACATTATACAATATATTATATAGATCATACATATGTGTGTGTACGTGTGTGTGTGTGTGTGTGTGTGTGTGTGTGTGTGTGTGAAAAACCTAGTAAAGGTCTGAATGAGAGAAGATGAGGGAGCCAAATCATTGTACATCGCTGAATCTGGGTAGAAAGGTTACTGCTAATACTGTTATGGAATTTAACAAGCATATGTAAACACATTGTCTCATTGGGTTTTCCAAATACATCTGTGAAACTGACATGTCTAACAGCTTCTCTAGACAACAAGGTGCCCAGGGAATTGTCTCAGGCTAGTGTTCTTCTAGGTGCTGCGGCCACTTTGGGAGTAACTGGGATTCAACATGTGGAGCAAAGCGAAACTTTGCTTCCCACAAAAATCAGACTGTGAAAGGTTGGAAGAAAGAGGGGAGCAAGAGGAAAAATGACTCCCAAGGTAAATTGGCAACAGGGAAGAGGTTAAATAAAGCAATCATGCTGCAGAAGGCTTGACATAACATTGCTCTGAAAGACTATTTGGAGCAAAAAGCTAAGTCCAATTTGTGAGATGTTGGAAGAGATATACAAGGGCAGAAAGAGTCCTAGTGAGTTAAGCTGGAAGGGCTGAGAGTATTCCCATTTTGTGAAAAATGAAACAAACTTACATGTTGAAAATCACATCATAACTGATAGCAGCAAAAGCTCAGAAAGCACCGCTAAATGGCTTTTCTAATCAGCATCTACTTGGTCCCCAGTAACTACTGAGATAAAACAGTCATCTGATGATTAACCAAAATAATAATAATAACAACAATTGGTAGAGTTGGGATTGAAATCTAGGGAACTTTCTTTAATATCATGTGACTAATTTGAATTTGAAGAGAGGACTCTTAGGGAACAGGACCTATGAAAGATTGTTCTCTGGAAGTAATAATGTATCACCTTCCTTTAGATAGCCTGATTCATGAAGTTTTAACTGAGATGTTTGTCTCAGTGGAGTCTGGCTTGTGTATGACAGAATGTCAACTGGATTTTTATCCATAATATTTAAGTTTATTAAAATTTTCTAAAGTGAAACTGGTAGACTGAAAATAGCAATGTTTAGTAACCATTTATATTCTTTAACTATGTTAATTCAGCAGATTGCATAAACAGCATGTTCACAACTAAAAACAGTTTACTACAAGAATAAAGTCACTTGTTTATCTAAGAGCTAACCACAGTTGATGGCTATTAGTATTACTGTTTCACTTTTCTTTGGTCAAAGAAATGGAACAGATGCTTGCAACCTATTATACATTACACATCGGGTGAGGAAAGGCAGAAAAATGAAAAGGAAGAGCTTAGATGCAAATGTATACAATAATAACGGAAAGGAAAACAGAATCTTGACAGACATGCAGAGCATACCAGCTACTCTCTTCTGATTCCAAAGATTGACATCGAAAGTCAAGAAAAAAATGGTCATGTTGTAAGTTAAGGATACACATGTATTTATATGATTACCTATGAATTTAAAGAATAAGACTCTTTGTTCCAAGAACTTGGTGCAGATTTATTTCATAGCATTTGCTCATTTGAATTTTTAATTAGGAGTTACAGTCACAATCCACACAATAAATGGGACATGCCAACGATAGGGGCTGACAATTGAGTATCACTTAGAACTAATTATTAAGAAAATGTATAGAAAAACTTGACTAATGTGTCAGAGCTGCTGTTGTCAATGAGTTTGTCTATATTTGATTATGATGCTGATGAACAAAGACATCGTTGCTGTTGGGTGTTACTTTTAATGTAGTGAGGTAAACTGCTTTTTGATAGTCAATGGAGCTTTGCATCTACATTTTTGTGAGATAATTGTTCAGACTCCTGCCCATCACTTTATTCTTCATGAGGTCCCAAATAAGAAACTTCTTAAAAACATTAGTAGTGAGAGAAATATTTCTTTTTTGAAGAATACTCTGTATCTTTCTCTTGAAAAATTTGAAGAATATAACTTGCCAACTTAAGCTCCCTATGAACTTGACTTTTGTGTCTCAAGGATCTAGTACAGTACAGGATTTAAGGAAGAAGGCATTTATAAAATATATTTGTGTAATGAATGAATAAATGATTGAATTTTGTTTACTAAGAAATAATGGTGATGATCACAATCATATTGGACCATAATGTTGCCATATTTATTTTTCTCAATCCTAGCTTTCCATTTTTATTTCCACTTTACTGGCTTTATTGTATAGTCATTTCTGCTTCCAGTGAGCTTCAATTGTGGTGAAGAAAAACACCCATATACCCGACAACAATATAAGAAAGAAAAAAAATACATTTAGCAAAGGTACAAGCAACATGTTACATGATCACTGAGAAAGAAGCAGATGAGTCTAGCTGGAATTTGTTAATGAAATAGAGATACTGAAAAGGGAAGAAATGTCTTGAGCATTTGTGGCATGTTTGGAGAACAGTTAGTTATCCAAACTGACTAGAGCAGAGATTTTATAAGGAGAAACAGTAGGAGATAAAACTAAAAAGAGAACTACAAATCAGACTGAGAAGGATGGTGAATGGCAGGTTGAGACAGTGGTCTCCAATCTTTTTGGCACCAGGGACTAGTTCCATGGAAAACAATTTTTCCAGGGATTGAGGTGGGGTGTTGGTTTTGGGATGAAACTGTTCCACCTCAGATCATCACGCATTAGATTCTCCTAAGGAGCACATAACCTAGATCCCTCACATGCGTAGTGCACAATAGAGTTTATCCTCCTATGAGAATTTAATGCAGCCGCTGATCTGACAGGAGGTAGAACTCAGGCAGTCATGCTGGCTTGCTTGCCACTCACCACCTGCAGTGCAGCCTGGTTCCTAATAGTACACGGAGAGGTACTATCTGTGGCCCAGGGGTTGGGTACCCCTGGCTTAAGAGTTTGGTCATTAAATTGCACAGTTAGGAGCCACTGAAGCTAGTTGAGAAAAAATCTAGAAGCACTGTATTGTTGTTCCTTAGGAAAGTAACTTAAATGGCAGTATGATGGATGATTTGGAGAAATTAGAGGCTTAAAGCAGAAGAAACAATTGGAAGGTTTCGCAATAATCTGTTATAGAGAATAAGGGACAGCAAGCACAGAGGCAGACAGATATGGATTCAAAGAAGAACTAAAAATCAAGATGACTCGGCCACTAAGGGGATATGAAGATAAACAGTGAAATGAATTCATGATGGGAGCGTAATGATACTAATTAAGGACAGAGGGATCCCACAAATGAAAAAAAAAAAAAACACTGAAAAGAGACAATACCATGGAATATCACACAGGTGTTACTGTGTGTACTGCTTATCGTCAACTAGACCAAAAGCCTGTGATCCTTGCAGGTAGTCTTCTTAGGGTCTTTAATTCTTTTTTGACTGCTAGATATTTATTTTATAATGACACTCATATTTCAGGTAGTATGTTAGGTATTTAATCTTCACTGCAACTCTGTCAGGCAGGGTACTTTCCCCTAAATTATAGCTGTATATATTATTTGAGTGTGTTCTCCATAAACATGCAGTGGAGAAGTGGACAAGGAAAAATTGTAACCTTCAGGTTTGCTGGAGTCCAAGGGCCATGCTCCATGTACAGTTCCCCACTCACTGTTCACTTCCCTTGTAAATATACCAAGTTAAGTACAAGGGGGCCATCCCTCTCTAGCAAATGCAGATACAGACTGCAAATGCAGAAGTGCCCAGGAGAAGAGCCAGGCTGGGAGAGCAGAGTTAAAACCATCTGAAGGGAGGTGAAAGTTGAAAGCAAATTTGGGGGTGAAGTCACCAAGGAGATCATGTGTGAGAAAACCAAGGATTTAACCTTGAAAAACTTACACCTGTAAGGCAGGTGGAGAAAAAGAGACCATAGAGAAGGCTGTTCAGTAATGAAAGGAGAATGAGGAGGTTAAAATTAAGCCAAGAAGAAGTAGGTCAAAAGGGAATGGGTGATCAACAGTGTCAATATTGTAGAAGGTCACATGAGCATGAGATCCAGGAAGAGGTACCTAAATGCTGGGAGGAGGAATGCATCAGGGACTCTGGACAGCAGCATTCAGGTATTAGAGATGGTAAAACTCAGAAGTGGCTCTTCTGGGAATGGACGGATGAAGATGCAGGAAAAAACTAAAGGCTTTTTATTTGTGGTTTTTGGCAATTGTAAAAAATAGGGGTGGAAAAGAAGCTGGGGATAGGGCACATTCTGATAAGGTTTTATGTTAATTGTTTTGATATATACTTTTTGACTGAAGTTACTGAAATTATTTTCCTTTTTCTTTGGCTATAATGAAGATGTGTTAAAGTGTAAAAAGGAAGTTATGAGAGAGATATCAAAAATAGGAGGAAGAGAGAAGAGAGAGAAAATGAGAAAAGATGTATAATCCTGGGCTCCCCGTACACAGCCTCTGACGTGGTTAACTGCAGACAGAGCTGTGTGGCCACTGAATGACAAACTCAGCAAATTGGAACAACACAAACCCTCTGTAACTATAACATCATAGCTGGTTAAGTTTTCTGGCGTGTAAAATGCATTCAGTGTGAGAAATTCTGTATCTCAGACATGACTCACTGCTTAGCATATTTACATCATTAGGAAATACTAAAGATGTTTCCTCAAGCATATGATTGTATTATAAGAGCACATGTAAGAGCACTTATTTTGATAATAAAGAGTGACTACCAGAAGCTTAGGTTTGCCACAAAAAATCTCTATATTCAATCTTTAAAATAAGTGATCGTAAAATAAATATCTAGCAGGCAAAAAAGAATTAAAGACCCTAAGAAGACTGTTGGCAAGGGTCACAGGCTTTTGGTTTAGTTGATGTCAAGCAGTACCCACAATAGCAAGACTATGCATTTTGCATAATGACTAGACATAACAGAGAGAGTAGAATATATAATAGTTTGGCTCTAAAAGAAGAGATTTATCGACATTTTTGGAATCAGCAACTTTGAAATTATGGAAAATGAGGAGAATATAAAAAGACATGAGTAAACAGAATGCCTAGTAATTCAGGAAGAAATTGAAAGAGCAAATTAGAATATTGCAAAACAAACATAGCAGCCCTAAAGGGAAGTCCCCAAAACAAAAACTTTGTTGCATCCTGGTTAAAGATAGCAAAAGATTTCTAGGAATAGGATTGCTGTTTCTTAGAATGTGTGTTTCACTTCATAAGAAGTTTTGCGAGGCTAAGGCAGGAGAATTGCTTCGGCCCAGGAGTTCAAGAACAGCCTGGGCAACATGCTGAAATCCTGTCTCCACACACACACAAATTAGCCAGGCATGGCTGCACATACCTGTAGTCCCAGCTACTCAGGCAGAAGGCTAAGGTGGGAGGATCACCTGAGCCAAGGAGGTCGAGGCTGCAGTGAGCAGTAATTGTGTCACTGCACTCTGGCCTGGATGACAGGGGGAGACCCTATCTCCAAAACAAAACAGAACAAAACACTGAAACTGTTTTCCTAAGTGGTTAAACCATTTTGTACCCCTACCATCAATGTATAAGAGCTCTGTTCATTCTGCATCTTTGCAGTGTTTGGTATTTTTAGGATTTTAAAAATTTATCCATTCTAATATGTGTGAAGTATATTTAATATTTTTAATATTTTATTTATAAAATCAATCTGGGTTATTTTGGAAAAATACAAGATGAAGTAAAAACAATTTCTTCTATACAATCTCACAATTACAGTTTTGTTGGAAACAGAAAATCCTTGGCATTTGCTCAGTCGTGTTAGTTGACAAAATACAGAAACTCTCATTTTTGCCTAGAAGGTTATCGATGTTAGTTCTTAATTTTCTTCAAAATTAAGGGAAATATTAATCTCTCCTTTTTTCATAAGTTTAGGCACAGCAAATCACAATTCTTCCCACATGATGCTAAGTAAGTCACATCCAGGAGGAACTTTCTGCTCTAGCCACATTCCCTGGACACATTTTGATTTATAGCTGCAATTCTAAGTCCTAGTAGATAGGAGATGGCAGCAAACATGGGTTAGGTATGTAAAAGGATATGTGTTATCTCATCATTTGAGGTAGATTGAGTTATTGGACACAGTCTTTTACGCCTCCCTTTATCTAAACCTTTTACCATATGGCTTTGCAGTTCTGCCCATAAAAGGCCAAGTGTACTCTCCCATCTTTTGAATTTGGTGTATCTATGTAACTTGCTTTGGCCAATGTGTTGTTCCTAGTTGTGATGTAAATGGAGGCTTGATATGAGCTTGCACAGTGGCTCTTGCTCTCTTGTACTTTTTCCATTTTCATAAGAATATTCCAATTATCCTGACAGTCCCAGAGTCAAGATAAGAGACATAGAAATAACCCACTCCCATGACTGCAGCCTGAAGCCCAGCTTCCCTGTCCACCTAATACATTAGTAGGGGAAAAAAAAAAAACAATGCTCATCATCATATGCCACTGAGATTTTGAGGTTGTTTGTTATACAGCAGTAACTGATAGATGACAGATTTCATACCTGTATATGATTTAAAAAAATAGATTGACTATGAAAACTGATGAGGCCTCTAGAAAGAATTATGATGAAAATGAGGAGCTATGATTTGTGTGTGTGTGTGTGTGTTGGAGAGTTCAAAATGGGTCAAGGGCAGAGCAATTGAGAGATTGTCTTGGAGACCAAGTTGAACAATTTATATTTCAAAGCAGAATTTGTGGATAAAATGAATGAAATGATAGAAACATTGCGTTTAAAATGGAGTTCAGTAAAATAAGGCCAGGACCTAGAGGCTGCACCAATAAACTATTATTTTCATAAAATTCTTCACTGATCATGATAAAAGGGTTTTGATTCACTATCTTTCTATCCCCTTACTTTGGCAAAACCCATAGATATCCATTATATTGTGCCACATATATTATTATTGTAAAACTGATTATTATTCTAAAACTGATCCTGGCTAAATATGATTCACATTCAATTTAACCAAAAAGCCTAGTGACTTCCCAATATCACTTAATAGTGATAGCTATCAACACATATTTATTAAAAAGCATACTGAGTGTCTAGCACCATTCTACAAACTAAATTAAAGTAACCAAGCAACAATAGAGAATTTAAATTCACTGTGCCAAGTAAAAGGCATTAGCCATTTATCATGTTAATCACACAATCACTTCAAGAGGTGCATGCCAAAAGAGTTACCAAGGTTAATATAAAGCCTTTTATGGACAATAAGCCCAAGCTGGATGAATACCTGGACATAACAGAAGTGCCAGAGTCAAGTCCGCAGTGGAGGACAGCTAGACTTTAGCTCAAGTTTAAACTGATGTCTCAGAGTATGCTAGTCAGAAATGATATTTGGTCTGAATTAGACATTTAGAATCCTCTACAAACTGGAATAGGTCTCTTCAATAGAAAGAGAATTCCTGATGACAGTACACTCCATTGAAGCTATTTGGAACCCATCAGGGTCTTAAAGGTAGTGAATTTAGGATCAGCAGACAGAATGTTGCCTGTAGTGAGCATCTATACCAATCAGGCTGCTTGATGGACTATAGGCACACCTCTGTAGTCCCTGTGAGATGAGTGAGAAGTAAAATCAGAGTATACTTACAGTAGCTACCCAAGTACCGCACAATACTGAGTATAACTTTGAAAGGATTGCTTCAATTCTCTCTGTTTCTGAAACAGAAAAGAAATATAATCAACTCTTTCACTATTACTAATCCTTGTAGTCAACACCCAAAATGGAGTTTATATGTGTACTAGTTCATTCTTTGAAACTTGTCACTTTTTTCTTCCTTAAACAATGTTTCACTAATAATTTAAAAATGATTATATATTAATGTACATCTATACCTATTATAATATATAAGATATATCATAGTATAAATATAGATGCTCTGCTATATATAGGATATAGTGGATTTAGATAGGTTTTAAATCTGTATTATATATATTATGCTATACTATATTTAATATTTTATATACACATTTGTAAACACACATACATAGTAGTTTTCAGGGATGGTAGTCCAACAGCATTTCACATATTTGAATTATGTCAAGAACAGGTAGAAATAAGAATAAATTAATGACTGAGCCTTAAATCAGAAAAAAAAAAGACTACATGGATTACTAACTCAAAAATGTTATGGTCAGGAAAATGTCTTTTTGAAAAGACCTTGAACTTCAGTGTCTTCTTGTGAAATTTGTTAAGTGTTCAGAAATGACATTATTCTCTAAAGCTCATATCCATTAAGCAGAGTTTAGCTGTTTCACTGTACTTATTAAGATACTAGGAATTGCTGTCCTGGAAAAGAGGCCAGAAACTGACATCACCAAACAAAAATAAAACATTTCTGGCTAGGACACTAATTACATAAAACTACAGAGAAATGAAACTTCAACCTCCAGAGAGAACAGAAGCTAAAGTTAGTCTAATCTTTTCCAATTATGTTCCCAACACATTTTAGTTCTGCTTCTTGGAAAGGGGATTCCCTAGTTGTCTCTCAGAACTTTCCCCATATTTTCTGCCACAATTGCAAGTTACCAACTAAACGATGTCAGTCATGATGAGAATGAATAAATGCATGCATGCACGAATTAATCAACGACTAGTCCTAGCTTTGAACATTGAATGCCAGAGTGCTTTCTGCTGAACTCATTGCACTGCACTGACAGAGCCAGTGCGTAAGACGACAATTGATGGCATTCTTTCCCAAATAGTTTTAGAGACTTTGGGGGAGCCCTGTCAGTCTCTAATGACTTCATACAACATTCCAGCCATGACTCAATACTCTGCACTCTCAACATCATTGAGATAGAAATAGAAATTGGCATAATTAGAGTGAGTAATCTCAATCTCCCTCACCTGCTCCCTCCCAGCCTTGGTTATGCTGTATTAGGAATTTTGGCAGTTTTTCATGCTGACTCCAATGCACTTAGTGTTCCAGCTTAAAATGACCTATTTAATTAGATGTATCTTCATAATTTTTTGCCTTTCCATTTGTGTTCACTTTGTAATCAGTAAGCACCGTATTAAAAGTTGTTGAATTAATAGCGCATGATACTTTTAATAAAACCACCTAACCATACAAAACAATGTAAACACAAAGACCTCTTCATCCTCTGTGCCCAGTTACTGAGGTCCAGATTCCCAAATTAGGCTTTTTTAGAGGTTCAGGCACTGGTTATCAGTACTGTAGAGTGAGCATTAGGCTGGGAGTCAACAGAGCTGGGCCCCATTGCTGATGAGTAGCATGGCTATGTGACGCTGGAGAAGTTACTTAACCTTACTGAATTTCAGTTACCATATCCATAAATTAGGACTTTCATTTCTTAGTGTCGTTGAAAGTATTAAATAAGATAATGTGTGTATAATGTGTGTAAATGACTTAAGGCAATACAGCACAAGTGATTAACGAATGGTATTAAAATTACTATGGCATAACAGAATGGGAGAAAATATTTGCAAACTATATGCATATACACACACAGCCAACAAACATATGAAATAAATGCTCAACATCACTAATCTTCAGGGAAATACAAATTCAAACCACAATGAGATAGCACCTTACTCCTAAAGAACGACCATAATTAAAAAATCACAAAATAATAGATGTTGGAGTGAATGTGGTAAAAAGGGAACACTTTTACACTGCTGGTAGGAATGTAAATTAGTACAGCCACTATGGAAAACAGTATGGAGATTCTTTAAAGAACTAAAAGTAGAACTACCATTTGATCCAGCAATTCCACCACTGGGTATCTACCCAAAGGAAAAGGAGTCATTATATGAAAAAGACACATGCACACGTATGTTTATAGCAGCACAATTTGCAACTGCAAAGATATGAAACCAAGCTAAGTGCCCATCTATCAATGAGTGGATAAAGAAAATGTGGTATATATTCACCACGGAATGTTACTCAGCTATAAAAAAAGGATGAAGTAATGTCTTTTGCAGCAATGTGGATGAAGCAGTTGGGACCAGAGGTTTAGGTGGCCATTATTCTAAGTGAAGTAACTCAGGAATGGAGAACTGAATACCATATGTTCTCACTTTCAAGTGGAAGCTCAGCTATGAGACGCAAAGGCATAAGATTTACATAATATACTTTGGAGACTTGAGGGGAAGGTTGGAAGTTGGGGTGAAGGATAAAAGACTACATATTACGTATAGTGTACACTACTCAGATGACAGGTGCACTAAAATCTCAGAAATCACCACTTATCTATGTACTCCCAAACTAATAACATAAAAATTGCATATATATAATGAGCTCATTGAAACTTTTTATACTCTGATCCTTTTATTTACAACATGAACAATTTAGATTAAAAACAGTTTGGGGTCTTTGTAATTGTAAAAGCCTAACATTTCGTAGACTTCTTACTAGATTGTACACCAAAAACAGAGACAATTTCTTCTTAAGTTTTCTTCCCAGAGATAGTGTTGACTGAGTACATTTTATAACAAAGAAAAAAATATCAAAAACTGTCAATTGTTTACTGTCAAGAATGTGTGCCCGAGAGATTTCCACAATTCTCAGAGCCAAATCTTATGAATCCCAAGACAGTTGTATTTTTAAGATGCACTTCATATTCTGCCATCCCTCACTGCTGTAATCTCAGCTATACATTTTATTTTATTTTGTTGCAGTCATGTCCATTTTATTCTTGTTGTTTATGGTAACTACTCTCCCATGCTCTCATTCGTAATAATTTCATTTCCTCATTTAATCTATTCTCAATTACTAATTCAGCAAATATTTAATGGTGAGCCCCATATCTTAGATCTAAGTGGGCACAGGAGAGTGAGAAAGCAAAACCCCAGTGCAGCATCAAGCAGACAGTTTTAGCTACAGCTGCTCTAGCTGGAGGGGATTCTGTATAGTGATAAACTGAAAATAAGACTAAAGGAATTCTTAGTAGTGCTGATTAGATATTTTCTTCTCTCCTTTAAAATCGCTACAAAAAAAAATTACTGAAAGTATACCCTGGCACACAAATGCAGCTTCAAAAGGCCTAACTACAAATTAGTATAAATTGAATTTAGGATACTTTTAGAGTTGTGAAGTAAGAATATTTGAAAATATAATTATAATTGGTGTGTTCTTACTTATTTAACCACATGGCTAAGCTCAGTTGGTACCATCACAGCAGAGGTGAGCTGTCCAGATGAGCCTTGACTAAATCACTACTCTGTAGAATCACATCGTCTTACACCTGGATCCAAGCAGCCAACATGGGACCATGAGAGAAGGCTGCTGTAGAAGAGGAGTCTACACTATGAGTCTACACTCTGTGATGGTAGAAATAAAGTGGAAAGATTCCTGATCCTTAGGGACACAATTGAGCCACTGATTTACTAAACTTGGGCCCCAACATTTAGATGAATTGGCTCCAATTGTTTTTTTTTTTTCTATGTTGGCATTAATCTATTCATGTTTCAAAATCATAGGAGATATAGTCGAATTGGTTTGCCATGGGCCACATGTCCGCACTGAGAACACAGGTCTATGACAGACCATCTCATTTGGATACCACAACCATCCTGCACAAAAAGAGTGATTGCTCAAAAGACAAACGGCAATGAGGATGCTTTAGAATAAGATAGGGGCATGAGCACTTAGTAGCACAGAAGCAAGTGTTCACTATATAAAACGGAAAAGAAAGTCTAGTTTTCCTCTGAGCATATATCTTTATATAAACTAAGCCTTCTGTATGAATCCTCACAAATTTAATTTATAACAAATCAAAATTACATTTTTTAATTCAAGGATTTCAGGTATGTAAAATAGTACACCTTGAAAATGATTTAGGTCATATCTGGATTGTTGGGGTTTTTTAACATGTGTGATTATTTTCACACAAATACCAATTTGAAAATATAAGTGTAATTTTCATAAGAGCCAAATCTTATGAATATATAAGGTGAGAACACTACCATCCGAGTTAAAAGATAGTGTTCTGAATGGTATTTCTATTATTGTCATAAATACATTCCACTTAAAGTAAGCTGGCAAAGTACTCTGCTATGAATATAAAAGCAAAGTTTTCAGATTTAAAGTAGGTAGTTTGAAAGAAATTATTTATACTATTATTTATACTAATTATAAATTATACTTTATACTAATAAGTAGTTGAAAAGTGATGAAAGATCAAAACAATGGTAATTACGACATTAAGGATTATTAGGTCAACAGATTTGAGAAACTTACCTTGAAGGATTATTCTTTTTTTCTTGTTTTTTGTTTTTTTTTTTTGACAGAATCTTGCTGAAACCCAGGCTGAAATGGTGCAATCTCAGCTCACTGCAACCTCCACCTCCCAGATTCAAGCAATTCTCCTGCCTCAGCCTCCGGAGTAGCGGGGATTACAGGTGTGTACCACCATGCCCTGCTAATTTTTGTATGTTTAGTGGAGACAGGATTTCACGATGTTTACCAGGCTGGCCTTGAACCTCTGACCTCAAGTGATTCACCCACCTCAGCCTCCCAAAGCACTGGAATTACAGGTGTCAGCTACCATGCCTAGCCCTTGAAGGATTATTCTTCAGAGATTTAACATTCCTCCCCTTTTTTTGGCAAAATAAACAAATGCATGACTGATGGCAGCAGAGGATGATAAGCACTGGTAAAGAAGCCAATTGCCCTGTGCAGGTTCCTAATAAGAACTTCCTGCAAGCAATGAGAAAACGGCTCATAGACAATATTCAGTTCCACAGGATTAACAATAAGCTATGCTT
The DNA here is from genome assembly GCF_048565385.1 of Saimiri boliviensis. Classification (NCBI taxonomy): domain Eukaryota; kingdom Metazoa; phylum Chordata; class Mammalia; order Primates; family Cebidae; genus Saimiri; species Saimiri boliviensis. Next base: position 14,806,220 of record NC_133463.1, read on the forward strand.
ACTTTAGTGTGAACTTACTATATGTTAGATCCTGCACATGCATTGTCTTTCGATTCTCAAACCTCCCATAAGGTAGGTATTAATATCCCCAATTTACTTTAAAAGATGTTGAGACTCAGCAAGAATAGACAGCTGATAATTCCCTAATAGGATTTCTACCCAGGCATGCCAGCCTTCAAGACCTCGTTCTTTTGAATGACATGCCACCTCTACCATGACAACAGCCTTGTAGCTTGATTGGCACATTGATGCATTCCTTGTCTTCTGGGATAATCTGATAAACATTGCTGAACATCTGCCATTTAGTGATTGAGGCTAGCACTACGTAGCTAAACTGATGATCGTTGCTTATTTTTATCATCTTCCAATGTGGTCCCTCCCACTGTGACTTCTCAGGGAAGTTCTAGTACTAATTCATAACCCTTTATCGCATCCTGTTTTCATCCTGGCTTTCCATTATTATCTTATCTACAAGAAGGCATTATTATTTTTAGTGCCAACAGTTCATTTAAGTTTATTAGTACCACATTCATTCTAATCCTTGAAAGATTTCTGAGATAATAGGAAGAGGGTTGATTATCTCCAAGTTACAGAAGAAGATACAGAGGATTGGAAGAGTTAGATAACATGTCTAGGGCCACCAAGTTAGCCCACAATGAAGGTGGTACTTGATCCCCTGCTTGCTTTTGTAGCCACCTTTTGATGGACGTCAGCAGATTAATTGTTCACCCATGGCCCTGAGCAATATTCACAAAGGTAGTGCTAATGCTGCAACTTGCAGTTTGCCTCAGATCATATTTTTAGACCACTTTTACATTCAGTGAATTATACCCTAGGTTTATTGATTTTGTTTTGCATTTTTTTTTTGTTGTTGTTGTTGTTGTTGTTGTTTTGAGAAAACATAAAATACAATTCCAACTTGTGACACTTTAAAGATTAAATGCTTAATTATTATTTTTCCTACTTGCTATTTCTAAAAACCTATCTATATCTAAGTTTTAATTTTTCTCTCTATTTGCCAGATAACAAAAACAGAGCAAGGTGCCTAAAGTTGCAAAGAACATCAGAGATCATTAGAGTTTTGGTCTAGCTGGTATCTCTCCCAAGGTAATACATAAGTGATAATGTTGTGATGTTACCAGAATTAAAACTTTCAATTATTTTGAAATATTTTAGAGCACATTTTTAATTGAGTGGTTGTGGATGCAAATATTTATTCAATCCTAAGACAAGCATGTTTACCTTGAAAACTCAAAAGAGCAGAAATAGGATAGAAGGTAAAAAGCATACATAAGAGATACAATAATAACAGCTACAATCCAGCACTTAGCATGTGCCAGGTACCTTGGCAAGCACTTTGTGTGACATTTATCTTAATAAGAATGCCCTAAACATTAGGAGGTTGGCTTTATAGAAGAGACCAAGACTTATGTTAAAATTCAGCTTGGCTGGGAAATAGCGGATTCACAACTAAAACTAAGGATTTGAGTCTAGAGCTTATGTTCTTAGCCCCACCAGCCGTACTGCCTCTCCAATCAACGCAGCCTGATGTACTTAAAAAACAGTTTCCGTCTTGCTCATGGTAGCATGCTGTTTTTTCTGTACTACTCGTGAAGCCCTTTTAATCATTCTTATATCTTTTTATTTAATTCATTTTCTTCCATGTTAAAATAGGAATGTACTTTGGTAACTTCCCCCAAAAGCTTCGTATAAAGTATCATCAGCCCCTGGCATTCTTGAGTCATCAACTCATATATTCATTCATTTATAATAGTCCTTATTGGATTAATGTGCCATACCCTTGTATGTACTAAGCACACAATGAGGAAGAAGGAATCTCTGCTCCTGAGGAACTTGATGGACTGGTGAGTGTATGTCGAGGAGTAAATAATTATGTGCAATGATTAGCAAGTATTATAATAAAGGCACAGGCATAAGCTATGGGAGATGGGAGGAGCTAGAGATAATTATCAAAAAACTCTAGAAAGGCGTTTCTTCTAGGGAAGTGACATCTGAGTTTATCCTTGACAGGCTAGAATTACACAGAACAACAAAATAATAACTTCAGAACCCATAAAATAATGTTTACCATGCTGTTTTGGCTACTGTTACTAAAACAGTCTGGTACTGGACCAAAACAGATATACACACCAATGGAACAGAACAGAGGCCTCAGAAATAATGCCACACATCTACAACTGTCTGATCTTTGACAAACCTGATAAAAACAAGCAATGGGGAAAGGATTCCCTATTTAATAAACCGTGATGGGAAAACTGGCTAGCCATATGGAGAAAACTGAAACTGGACCCCTTCCTTACACCTTATACAAAAATTATCTCAAGACGGATTAAAGACTTAAACCTAAGACCTAAAACCATAAGACACCTAGAAGAAAACCTAGGCAAAACCACGACATAGGCACGGGCAAAGACTTCATGACTAAAACACCAAAAGCAATGGCAACAAAAGCCAAAATCAACAAATGGGATCTAACTAAACTAAAGAGCTTCTGCACAGCACACACACACACACACACACACACACACACACACACAAAACAACAACAACAACAACAACTAACATCAGAGTAAGCAGGCAACCTACAGAATAGGAAAAAAAAAAATTGCAATCTCTCCATCTGACAAAGGGCTAATATCCAGAATCTACAAGGAACTTAAACAAATTTAAGAGAGAGAAAAAAAAAACCCATCAAAAAGTGGGTGAAGAATATGATCAGACACTTCTCAAAAGAAGACATTTATGCGGCCAACAAACATATGGAAAAAAGCTTATCATCACTGGTCATTAGAGAAATGCAGATCAAAACCACATTGAAATACCATCTCACACCGGTTAAAATAGCAATCAGGAAAAAGTCAGGAAACAAGAGATGTTGGAGAGGATGTGAAGAAATAGGAACACTTTTACACTGTTGGTGGGAGTGTAAATTAGTTCAACCATTGTGGAAGACAGTGTGTTGATTCCTCAAGGATCTAGAACCAGAAATACCATTTGACCCAGGAATCCCATTACTGAGTATATGCCCAAACAGTTATAAATTATTCTACTGTAAAGACACATGCACAAGTATGTTTATTGCAGCACTATTCACAAGAGCAAAGACTTGGAATCAATCCAAATGCTAATCAATGCTAGACTGGATAAAGAAAATGTGGCATGTATACACCATGGAATACTAGGCAGCCATGAAAAAAAGGACACGCGTGCATGTCCTTTGCAGTGACATGGATGAAGCTGGAAACCATCATTCTCAGCAAACTAACACAGGAACAGAAAACCACATACCACATATTTTCACTCATAAGTGGGAGTTGAACAGTAAGAACACATGGACACAGGGAGGGGGACAACACACACCGGGGCCTGATGTGGTGTGGGGGGTGGAACTAGGGGAGGGAGAGCATTAGGAGAAATACCTAATGTAGATGATGGGTTGATGAGTGCAGCAAACCACTATGGCACGTGTATACCTATGTAACAAACCTGCACATTCGGCACATGTATCCCAGAACTTAAAGTCTAATAAAATTAAAAAATAATAAATAAATAAATAAGAAAGAATATGTTTTCTGAAGAGTAGATACTCTCTGTGTATGAGCAAAAAAAAAAAAAGTACATGATGAAGTTTCTGGATGACTTACAGGTGATACCTTCGGAAGGAGGTTGAGGTTACATTTACATGGATGATTGACAAAGAATTATATCACTGTATTCTATTGGAACTTAAATGCTTAAATGTTATAAAGTTTCATTATAAAAATGCAATGCTTTGTGTTATACAAATAAAGATGAAAATTATTATAGCACATTGCCAAGAATGAAATAGACCAATAACTCTCTTGAAAATTCAAGGTGGATCCCTTAGTGATTCAGATGCCTTGTTAGAAATCTCACAACTTCAGAAGTAAAGTTCTCACATTTGTTAATTATACAACAGTATCCAACAAGAGATATACTGTTGTTGTTGTTGTTGTTATTATTCTCCTGGTTTACTACCTAACTCAATTCTTCTGATAGTGTGTGGCTGGTGACCAAGGACTGTAAATGAGTTAAGTGCAGCTTTTATAGAGTGATGTGCTGCACATATCAAGAGAATGTGATTGGTTTACAAGATGTATAGTAATAATGGGGTTGTGAATTATTCAAGTATTAATACCTTTAGAATAATCCACATCCTCCAACTTTTTGTAAATTAGTGAGCTAGAAATATATGTTTGTCATCACATTGACAATGCAGATATCTCATGCTCTTGAAAAAGTTTACTTAATGAGACTAGCAGCAAAACATTAATGCCATGTGGAAATTTAACCGTGACTCCTAATATTTGCAACATTATTTTGAATTCCAACATGAAATGCTGTTGTATCCTAAAAAAAAGTACCAATATATCATCTTAAACATTTTATAAAAGATTATTTGTGTTCTAGAAATCACTCCTAAAGAAATTAATGGAACCACTGTAAATTAGATATATTGCCTCAATGCACAGCATCTCATCAAACCTTTCCCCATCTTGCCATCCCTGAGTGGCCCATTGCTATCCTTCATCCCCAGGACTGATCTCCATAGTTCTGAATTTATGCTGCTTAAAAGACAGGCATAGATATTTTCAATTCCTTAGCACATTCTGTCACCTTGGAAACTAAATGTGTGTACCAGACACCCCACTCTCCAATCTCCAGCTCATCAGATGCTGCAGCCCTGTTTCAATTACACTACCCATCCCCAAGTGACTGTCTAATATGCAGGTGAGTCCACGGCATAAGAAGGATAATTATTACCTTTATGATATTTTAAGTGATTAAGTTCTTACTATAATTAATTATAGAGAACTCTGTCAGCTGGCAAGACCAGGGAGTGGGGGTTTTCTGACTAATGGTTCAATTGAAATAAAGAAAAAGAAAAGATGTTAGAGCTCCTAAGATTCACTCTGGGACTGCATGACATGATTGGATTTTTCCAGAGTGTTCTCTCTTACCTAGAAGACCATTACCATTCACCATTGAATGTTAAAATAGCAGCAAAATAAATTTCAGAATTGTATCAACCAACCACACTCTTTCTGTCTTCCATTTACAACCTTTCCTCAGAGAAAGCATGTGGGATGAAGTTGCCACCAGTCACCATTTACTAAGCCTTGAGACAATGCAAAGAAGTAATAGGAATAGAATTGACAACACTTTTCTCACTTTTCCATTTGTATGGTCTAGGGCATTTTCTGTGCTTACCTGTCGGGCTGTAATAAAGAATATTACTTTTTTCATTGGTGTAGGTCAATGATTCCATGTCAAAATCCACTGCAAATGAACAAAATGTCCCATTCTTGGTAGCAGTGCAAGAGGTAAATCTTGCTTTTAAATTTAATTTGAACAATATTTCAAGTTTCCCTGGTAGTCTCTTCAAATATCTAATATATTATTTTGACAGCATTTTTTAAGTATCTACAAAAGTTTTTTAAAATGTAGTTAAGAAACACCGCGACCCTGAGCTAAGAATGCAATGAATAGACTTCCCTACGTATACGTGTCCTTCAGCACAGTACTGACTTGCCAAAACTTTCTAGCCTCTTCCCTGTACTGACTGCTTTAGTCCACTGCTTTTGTTTTTCCTTTAACAAGACAAGCTGAACCTCCACTTCTTTACATACTTCTTGTAGCCTCCTAGTGCTACTCTCTCCTGCTCGCCCACATGTCTGGCTTACTCAACTTCCTCTGCTGGCTTATTTTCTTCATCTTGCTTCTTAAAGACTTTGTTCTTAGGACTCTGTCATCAGCTCTTTTCTGTTTCTATTCTGCTCTCTACTTGTGTGATATTTTCCTTTCATATAGTTTCAATGATAAGCCAAAAATTAATCGAATACAATTTGATCTCTATTTCTGACCTCACTCCTTAGCTAAGGGGTCTTTTAAAAATGTTTAAAAGAATTTTCTAGCTACAACCATCCCAGTCTGGAGAATTTTATGGTTACATTTTTATTTTAATGCTCCTGTTCTTGAAACTTTATGGACAAACGCTGGCATTGAGATGTGTGTCCCTTTAATTGTATTATCAATTGCAAAAACATTGGAAAGTACTTGTTAGCTTATTTTTCCAAACATCTTAGTGTCTTCACATCCTCATTATTTTCTATTTATTTATCTATTTAATAATACTTTATTAATTAAATATTCCACAATTGTTTAATTAAATATTTTGATAGTAATGTATTATTTATTATTTATTAGAGCTTTGTTGAGATATAATTTACATATCACACAATTCACCCAATTAAAGTGTACAATTCAATGGATTTTACTATATTCACAAATATGTGGAAACATCATCAGAGTCCATTTTCTCTGCAGTTTCATCAAAATAAGTTATTATTTCACTATTTATTGGATTCTAGTTTACTTAATAGGTATAAAGTGGTATCTCACTGTGGTTTGCCCTGACAACTCATGATGTTGAGAATCTTTTTATGTGCTAATTAATCATTTTATATCTTCCTTGGAAAAGTGGCTGTTGCATGACTTTTTTTGTAATATCATTTATTGTCTTGGTCTTGGATGTACTTTCACTTACTGTCTCTAATGAGATTTAATTTTTGCCTAGTATTTTCCCCAAAAGACTTATAGCACGCAGACATATTTTGTGAGCTATTTCTTAACCAATCTTCTCTCCTGTGCAGCAATGTTACTTACAGAATACAGGGACGTCTCAGATATAGTGAGATCTTATGTTTACAAAAGCCAGCCTATTCCTTGTCTTTGGTCATATTATATTACATACAGACTACAATGAAACATAGACTTTTTCTCCTTTTATCATTTCCTCTTGTCAGTGTTCATATTCCTTCAGTACACAATGCTTGCATTTTAAAGATTTTCTCTTTAGAACTTACACATTGAAATGTGCAATTCTGTGTTTTATAATTTTTCACTTTAGAATTTTCTATTAAAATAAAAAGAAATCATGTCTCTCTTTTTGGCTTAATTCCCTTAGACTAGATTCATGTTATGCAAACAAAACTAACAGCTTTTCTTTGGTAATTTCTCAGTCCCTGATTTACTAAAGAGACATTTTTCTCCCCAGTTTCCATATTCCATTCCTTTCATTCCTGACTTTGTATACAATTTTTAGTCTGTTTCATAATAAACTTCACCTTTGTATATACTTCATTGGATATCACAACTCTGCTCCATGCTTCTCCACAGAATTCCTGCATTCCATTAATTCACCTTCTGTTTCTCTGTGTTGCTTCCTGAAACCTGAAAAAAATGCGCCCCCCCCGCCCCCAAGATGCCCTTCTGCAGCTCTCACTGTTGCAGATGAAGCCAGCACCCTCCTCTGCATGCAGTGCTGCTTCCAAAACCCCAAATACTAGTATTTGAGGAGTGTGAAAGTGATAGCCTTAAAATACCATTCACATGAAAATTGTTTTTTTGGCTTCCAGCCAGTATGTGAGCAAAAGCCTTAAAGAGCAAAGAAGTGAGTCCTTGCTGATGGCAGAACCCAGGCTGAGGCACCTCATCTTCACAGACTATGAACAGGAAAGCCACAGAACATGAAGGGGCAAGGCAACACGGAGATGCCCCGGGAAAATCCATTTGGTTTAATGTATGGGAACTGTGGAATAGCCTATGCTGTTCACATTGCCCATTGCCAGGGGAACATGGATGTGCTGTTGCCACTTTCAGAGGACCCTTAAAATATGTGTGTGTTCATGTGCATGTGCATGTGCATGCATGAGTGCATGAGTATGAATCAGGATGTAAATCTGAGCACACCCTTGCCCTCTTTCCAGCCCTGCAAGGAACCCTCACTCCCTCCTGGCTCATTTCCCTGTCTATTTCACCACATGATTGACACTCTCTGTCTTAACCAGCTGTTTTCTCCTCATCTCTATGCAAAAACATTTACCCCACTAAGTTTTCCCTTTGCCCAGGAGATCTGTAATAGTTTTTCTGATTGTTCCTGGACTTTTCCTATGTTTTACCTCAGTTAAAGCTGTCTCTACATTTGCAGTCAAACTGCATATCTTGCCATCCTAAAGCACAGTGTATTCCCTTGCCTCTCATTTCTTCCTTTACAGCTGTATTAATTTAAAGTCCCTGTGACTCCTTTAGAATGACAGAGAAAAGCAGTATATTATTTATGAAAGAGGTGCAAAAAGACAGGAACAAAGAGAGAAAAGTAAAATATAAATTGCCAAAAAGAAAAAAATGGGAGATACTTCATGTACTTTTAGAGCTGCTAGGGAAACATACACCTCTATACAAATCTGCACACTTTAATAGCAATGCACACACAATACGAATATAGATGTCATTCCCTTCCTCTTTAAATGCACAGACTTCTCTCTTCTCTCATCTGAAAGAAAAAGTGAGTAATTTATTTTCTTAATACTTCCCTCTGTGTTTTCATAAATCTATTCCTCCATGGCTCAATAGTCATGAAATACGTATCATAATAGTCGTTCTAAAATTTTGAGCCTTCTCATTTGACGCTGATGCAGAGCAACACGATATTTTAAACTGCTACTAGGGCAAGTCTAATTAGCAATTTCATAACTATAATTTACAATGATATGAGTAACAAATGTATATGGAGTGCTTACCATATGGGAGGCATATGTCTAAGCACATTATTTATTTGTTTCATTTAGGTCTTATTGCAGCCTTGTATTATTACTGTTGTTGTATTGCTATATATTGTTTCAGTTATGTATTATACAGTTGAGTAAATTGAGGTACAAAGAATTCGAGTCATTTATCTAAGTTACTCAGTAAGACACAGGGCAGAAACATAATTTGCCTGGTGGAATCAAACCATAGAGCTACTGTTCTTTACCATACTTTTATGCAACTCTTTAGTATTAATAAGCTACATTATCTGTTGATATCCTTTAGGATGACATTTTGTGTTTAAATCAACTTGAGTTTAACTAGGGCAAACATACTGTACAACACTACCCCCACACCCCCGCAAACACAACATGCATTGTGCTCCTTGGAGATTTTCCACAATAGGGCCTTCAGGGAAGGGAAATTACTGTGACATTGTTCTTACCATAATAATACTTCAGAGCTTCTAAAGACTAATAAAGAGGTAAAAGGCAATGAAATTTTGGTTAGAAGGGAGAATAGTTGATGCAGTTCTCCAACTCTAGTAAAATACGCAAATTTCTCTGCTCAAACCTCACATTTTAGTGTCTGTTAAAGTCGTGTCATCGTCTCAATTACCTTGCTTTTTTGTTTTGCTGAATATATCAGGTTTTCTCTTTAGACATTAACTCTCCCTTCTGATCTTTGTGCCTTCAATATGGTTTCTCTAGAAGATCCCAGCCCCTGGAGTCAGTATCTCCACAACCCAATGTACCCAGAGGAGACAACAAAAAGAAAGTATACTTTTCTTTTAGATTCCAATTTGTAATATTTTTAATGGACAATTGAATATAACTACCAATGAACAGATACAGGACCCAAGGAAGTACTAAAGGGTTTAGGCTAAATAAATAGTGAAAAATATTTTAAAGGCTCCACCTTTTAGAAAAGAAACATAATTCACTCTAGGTAGATAGACGGCCTTTAGAAATATAGGATTGTTTTTTCACTCACCTATGAAAAATAAAATAACGTATTTTGGGAGAAGACAAGAAGACATTATTTCTATTTTCCAGAAGCTGAGAAGTCTGACTGAGGTTGTGATACTAAACTAGCTTGAAAATACGAGGTGATGAATGACAAGTACTTAGGCTATGCATCACGGGATTTCAAAGGAGTTTAAAAAGGAGAAGTAGTGGTAAGTTCAGAAAGGCTTCAAGAGAAGACAAAAATTGAATTGGACCGCTAAAGATGAAAATAATTGGAAAGAAAAAAGTTAGAAGTCCTATTTAATTGGCATATAATATATAGAGAAGAAGTAAGAGGAAAAATGATCAGAGAAACCTATCTGTCAAGTTAAAAAACTGTTGAGGTTTATGAATGCTAGTATAAGTACAAAAATAATAATCTCTATTTTGCTGTCAAAGGATACAAAGAAGGCTTTTTTCAGTTAATTCCTCAAATTTGGCCCCTTTCAAGTTATCAGTGACAATCAGAATAAATGTGCTATGGATCTTCCTTAGAGAAGCCTTCAGATTTTTTAGAGCTCTTTGCTTCTGTAAGAACCAACGTTGGTTTCCCTTTTATCCAGCTAAAAGAATTAAGATGATGACACCATCAAGAATGCAAAACAAAGTTTTCTATTTTTTATCAGATAACTGAAAATCTAAATGGTGTAGAAATTATAAATGCTGAGCAAAAGACATCTAAGTCATTTGGTGTACTTCAGTGCACAATTATCAATCCTCCTTGCAATCTTCTCAGACATTCAGATCTGCCAGGAGCTAATTAACTGCTCTGGCAGTAGGAAGATGTGGCAACTTGATTCACAGTTTCTGAAAGGCTGCAAGGTATTTAATTTGAACAATAGAAGAATTAAAGGGCAGCAGTTAGCAAGAATATCAGCAGATAGAGTATGGCTACTTAAATGGTTTCTTATTCAATTTCAAAATTGCCTACTTCAAGATTTGTATTGGGATTAAAAAAAAAAAATTAAGGGACCCTTACATTGTAAATACCAGCAAGGAAAGACATCATTCTAATTCTGCCTTAAAGCTACCATGGCATTTCTGGTCAGTAGTGTCATGGGTGTGACTAGATGGGGCTGGCATTGTCATGGGTGGTAAAGGAATTTATTTACCAAGACAGTCATGAGTAAACTAAGGCAGATTTATTAGAGAAAGTACAAAGATTCATTGCAAGAAAGCAATAGGCAGCACAGCAGAGAAGGGTATGTCTCCAAAGAGGCAGGAGCTGGAGGGAAGTTTTATAAGGTCATGCTGGTAGGGACAATAAGCAAGTGAGTTTGGATCGTTTGCCAATAATAACTTGGGGTAATTTTTAACTGCCAGTCCTTTTCTCTCAAGGTGCCCAAGAGAAATGCTCTGCTGTTCTTAGCAATCTGCTTGCCTTCCATTTCTGGAGTTGCAACAGGGTGGTTGTGTTTGTTTTTTTTTTCACACAAAGGGGTTGTAAACCAGGCTAAGTCTCTGTTCTGCCAGCCCAGCTCCTTTTCAGATTCTGTTAACTTATTGATTTATTAGGGCCCCACAAGTGTCAAGACGTGAATAAGGATGACTTGTTTGTGGGTCAGAGTCTGAACAGCCAGGCTTCCTGTAAGCTTACATAACTGAAGCAAATGATATACTAGCCACTTGCAATGGTTATCTTGAAAACTGGAGGAATGTCCTCAGGATCCCTTGAGTACCTACACTGTGAATGATGACTTTTGCATCCCAAACTCAAAAGAAGCAACTGATACTGGGTTTTTCTTGAATCCTTCCAAGAGAGACCTTTAGATAAATATTCCAGACTGGCTTATCTCCTATTTCATCTAGAATTCTGTATTAGCTTTTAGGGTTGTGGGAGGAATCTAACTTTTATTGTGGTGCCGGGATCTTTACCCATGTTTTTTCATTAAATCTCCATGAAAATATATTCAAATTCAAGAAACTGAGTCCCTGAAAATTTCAAATCCAGGTCTATGACATCCATTCCAACCGCATGGCTGTTCTGCCTCATGACCCAACCTCCTGTGCATTTCTCACCAGAACTGCTCAGATTTTCCTTTTATTTTATCCCTGAGCCATTTCAGATTTCACGTGAAGTTAAAGACACTTAGGGTTTCCTTTCCACCTCAGTTGAGTGCTGACTGTAACTTAATCTACTACTCCTGAAAATGAGAGTGATTGTGGTTGAGGGGACCTCTGAGACCCCGATTATCTGGGACACTGAGGATTCCCATGTGGTGCCCCAGCCCCAAGCACCAGAGAGTTGAGGGAGAAAGTGCTTGTATTTATTTCCCATTGAGAATAACAAAGTACTACAAACTTGGTGGCTTTAACAACAGAAATTGAATCTCTCACAGTTTCAGAGGCTGAAACTTCAAAGTGAAGGTGTTGACAGATCAGTGCTGCCTTTGTCAGCTCTAGAGAAGAACCCTGTTTAGCCTCTTCCTACAGTCTACTGGTGGCCAGCAATCCTTGACCATCTCTGACCTGTGGCTGCATCACTCCAGTTTCTGCCTCCATCTGGACATGACTGTCTTCACACTGTGTAACTGCGTCTCTGTGCATGCTCTTCTTGTGTAAGGATACCAGTCTTTGGATTTCAAGCCCATCCTTATTCAATATGACCTTATCTTTACTGATTACATTCGCAAAGACCTTATTTCCAAATAAGATAATATTCTGAGGTTCCAGGTGGACACGACACAAGGGTCTTGTAATACAAGACCTACTTTTGTCATTTTGTTTTTCATTGCTTCATTATAATGTTGATGGGGACAAAAAAAAAATCAATTTCCCGCCAGGCCACTGTCCGTGAGGAGTTTGCATGTTCTCCTCATGTCTACATGTCTACATGCTTTTTCCCTGGTTCTTCCAGGTTTGTCTTGCATCTCAAAGTTGTGCCCCTTAGGTCCACTGGTGTGTCTACATGATCCCAATGTGAGTGAGTGGGATGTGGGTGTGAGTGCACCCTGATGGGCAAGTGTCCTGCCCAGGGCTGGTTCCGACCTCATGGCCTTGGCTGCAGAAACACACTCTGGCCACCCTGCCCTGAGCTAGAACAAGAAGCTTATAAAATGAATGAGTGAATGAATAAGGCAAAAATTTGTAAAGTTTATGCTAATCACACAAATTCATGACAATAAACGATATAGTCTGAAAGCACTCCACAAGTCTGCCATATTTGTGCTTGTTTGTTTCTGAACATTTTGGTAAAAGGAGGTGGTCCTGACAATTTTTCTTTGTAAATATTTATTTTCTGATTTAACCCCTCACTCCTATAGCTGCTGTTACTGCTTCACCAAAAACTGGGTAAATAATTATCTTACTTTTTAAGTTAATCTCTCTTAAATTGTTGGATAGCTCACAATTATTTCCATGTTTAATATTAAAAATGTTTCTTATCTTCATTTAGAAGTTTTATGATGCTTTCGTGACCAGAAATACGCCATAGGAACTTAACTTTTGTATATATCAATTAGCTTACGGTAGAATTGGTTTGATTATATCATTTCACTTAAAGTAAGTTTCTAACAGTCTATCAACATTGTTAGGTGAGGACTTACTGTACAGTGCAGTTTGGTTTTTTAACTATGTAGTACATCATTTCTTCATGGCTGCATTTTTAAAACTTATGGCTGACTTCTTTTATGTGAGGCAATTAGATATGTGCATTGATAGACCCTTTTATGTGTGATTTTACTGCACTTAGAATAGCTACAGAAGTTTCTTGTTTGATAGAGCACTCTAAATTTGTTTGTAGAAACTTGTTTAAGCATGTTTAAAGCTTTTTGAAATTATGAAACATTCAAGCAAATAGAAAAGTACAGTCCACAGTAAACCAGATACCTATATAGCTACTACCAAAATTAAATGAACATGATCACTTTTTCTTGTTTTATTAGTCTTAAAGAAGAAAAGTTGGCTGGGCGCAGTGGCTCAAGCCTGTAATCCCAGCACTTTGGGAGGCTGAGGCGGGTGGATCATGAGGTCGAGAGATCGAGACCATCCTGGTCAACATGGTGAAACCCCGTCTCTACTAAAAATACAAAAAATTAGCTGGGCGTGGTGGCACTTGCCTGTAATCCCAGCTACTCAGGAGGCTGAGGCAGGAGAATTGCTTGAACCCAGGAGGTGGAGGTTGCGGTGAGCCGAGATCGCGCCATTGCACTCCAGCCTGGGTAACAAGAGCGAAACTCTGTCTCAAAAAAAAAAAAAAAAAAAAAAAAGGTAAGACTACAGTTAAGCTTTACCTTATCTCCTTTTCCCTCCTTTACTCCTCAAAGGTGACTGCCATCTTGAAGCCAGAATAAACCATTCTCATGTACTTTGGTGGCTCTCTTCAATAAAAACTGTATCTATGAAAAATTTAGTGATATAAAAATTTATTTCAATTGTGTTCTACTGTGCCTGTTTTTCTAAAATTTCTTTTCTGAGGTTTTCTTGGTGTCCATGCTAGAGGACCTAGTGGTACACAAGATGTATATAAGAATTTTTACCACAGCATGGCATATAAGAGTGTAAAAAATGGTAAATAAGTTAATCATCCTCAAAAGGGTTAGTATAAATAAAAATATTTTATGAATTAAATGGAATGCTCTCTAGCAGCCAAAATGAATAGGCAAACTATGTATGTAAAATGACTTTTAAAAATTCTCTATTGTTCAAAGATCATTTCCTTTATAATATAAAATATTAGATAACTTCATTCAAAAAACTATTTGTATAAGTATTTTCTGTATCTGAATACCTGTAAGCCATTCAGTTCATGTGTCCAATCTTACATGAAAGTCACCCGCAGGATGCAAGGTCTAGACTTTGCAGTAAATCAACTTGTTAGCAAAACCTCATCCATTCCTTTTCATTAACTATACTAAGAAATATATATATTTTTAAAACTCTTCTTTTTAATATTAGAAAACTGTTCCCGTTTACTATAGCTATGAAGAGTAATCAGATTAGTGATGCTTTTTAGAAGCTTGGGCTCTCTTAGCATCTTGACACAGCAGCTTAGTTTTGCAAAGGTTGTGGATAGCTCATCTGTGTGCATTCCAAATTGGCAGCTCTAACTACTGCAGCATCTAAACTGCCACACATAGACAACAGTAAATCATTTTCGATATTACCTTCAGACTATTAAAACTGTAGAGTATGAGAATAATGCATGCTTGCATATTGTTACTGTCAGTAGGTACACAATCAATAAAAAAATATTGTCCAGTATTTCAATAAAGCAGATGCCTGATAAAGTAATGGGAGCTTGAAATATGTGAAAGATTAAATATTCACTAACACCTCACACAGGGGAGCAAGTACCTGTGGAGTCAGAGAATAAATATTGTGTCCTCCACTTCAGTTGGTGAGGTACAGCAGCAATTCTTGGACCTGAAGAAATAGGCTTGGTATGCTCTGCTGTGCATTATACTCTTTCCTTGGTAGATTTTATTACAACAGCAATTATACAGATATTTGCACAATTACTTGGTTAACATTTTCTTCCCCTGTAAGACACCTAGCTGGATAAAGTTAGAGACCACATTCAGGATTTTTAAGACCTCCAAAAAGAGCAGTGAGGGGAATACATTCACTAAAACTGATTCAAACCAGTGTTGTCAATGAGTATGCATAATAGATTAGATGGTATTTCATTATTCACAAAGAATTTGTCACTGCAAGTGAGAAATTATGCAAAAATAGTGAAGATGCTTAAGAAGTCCCCTAATGGCCATACTCTTGTCCGGAAATGGCCATCACATGGCACACATGCTGCCACTTCCTAGTGCTGTGACTTTGGCAGACCTCACAGAATTATGTGGCTATTCCACATGAATGAGCCATAGGTGATCTCACAACCATTCTCAAAAGAGGGCAGGAGCCTCTCCGGATCTATCGGATTTGGCCCATACAGGCGGGTCTACTCGCCTTTGCTGATATGAATCAACCACTCCACGTGAGAAAGCTGAGCCTCAAGGGGTGAAACTTTTCTCCCTAAAATCAACAGCCAATTATTGCACCTCTCCTGGTTACCATATTTTCTTTCTCTTCTTAAATGATCGTCATTTTTATTTGTCTATTCAATTAAATTAAGTGTTATAGGCTATCTCAAATATGTTAAGAAAATTCTGAAATGTAAGGGTAGATGAAGGAGAGGAAAACCATTGCCTTCCCCTTCCCGTCCCAGGCCCCTGCTCTCCATGCCTGCTATCTGCGCCTCTATTTCCAGGGCTCAGCCTGCAGTTTCCGAGGCCTTGGCCCTCGTGGATTCTGCTGAGCTCTGGTTGGGGCAGAAGCCTTCGGGGCCATCTCTGGGGCAGTATCCTTTTTTTTCTGCCTCCTGCATGTGACTGCCCCCCTTTCGGAGCAAGCAGCTTGTTTGCATTTGGTGCATGCTATTGTCATGCCACCTGGAAGGTAGATTGCCAGTGCTCTGGGGCCCTTTCCCTGAGCTTCATTTCCTCTGGGGGATCCCACGCTGCGGATTTGCAGACTTTGTTGATTGATTGGTTGATTCTTCCAGCTGAGGAAGTCAAGCCTCCGTGGTCTCAGTATGACGCCATCCCTAAACAAGTGTTTAAACTACTTTATAACAGGCATTTCACTTCTCAAGATATTTGTCAACAAGGCCTTTAACTCATTGGGCTACTCTTTCATTTCTGCTTAGGGGAGTGTAACTCATAAATTTCTACCAGCACCCTTCACACTCCGACTCAGTAACCCCAGGGAAAGAGTAAATAAAGAGAATACGAGAAAGAAAAAAAAAGTCAGATATTAAGTGCATAAATATAAAATTTTTTCTGAAGTCACATAACTAGTTGTTAGTAAATCAGGAAGACCAGTAAAACAGTAAATGACTAATTCATTGAATATAGGAACGAATGAATGATCGAATATAAGAACAAAAGCATTATGTGAATAGGGTTAAAAGGCATATGTGACTGGGTGCCACTGCTCACGCCTGCAATACCAGCACGTTTGGAGGCACTTTTGAGTAAGTTAATTAAATAAGCAAGTATGAAAAGGAAAAATCTTGGGTCAATTTTATTTTTAAAAACTCTCTCGACCAGGCGCAATGGCTTATGCCTGTGAGCACTTTGAGAGGCCAAGGCGGGTAGGTTACTTGAGGTCAGGAGTTTGATCCCAGCCTGGCCAACATAGTGAAACCCCATCTCTACCAAGAACACAAAAATTAGCTGGTCATGGTGGTGGAAGCTTGTAATCCCAGCTACTTGTGAGGCTGAGGCAAAGGAATACCTTGAACCCAAGAGGCAGAGATTGTAGTGAGTGGAGATTGCAGTGAGCGGAGATTGCGCCATTGCACTCCAGCCTGGGCGACAAGAACTAAACTATGTCTCAAAAAGCAAGCAAGCAAGCAAATAAACAAACAAACAAAACCTCTCTCCATGGGAGAAACACATTTGAAAATCGTCACTATCTTTTCTTGTTGCCAAGAAAGTGACTGAAAAATGAAGATCTGAGCACGAGCTTCTATTAGGAATTTGTTAATGACATTCCTAATTAGTTTTGCCAAACTGCTATAGATTTGAATCAATGGAAATAACAAGTAATTTATGTTAAATGCTGATTTTAGCTTTCTGGTTGAATTTGGATTAGATTTAGTACAGAGAAATTTTTTTGACTTATAGTATTTAATCTATATATTGATTAAATAAGGAGTTGCAACTTGGTATTATTGCAGTATATATTAAAATGTTTATAAGGATTTATAATGGAGTCTTTTTCAAACATTTTGCTCACTTTTTATTTTAAGTTTGCGGTAGATAAATAGGATGTGCAGGTTTGTTACATAGGTAGATCCTTGTTCTTATAACATTTTAGATCATAACTCATTTATTTACTATGGCCATAAATGCCTCAATTATTTTTCAAAGAAAATATATGTTCTATTTATGATGCAGTTTTTTATACATGTATGGAAGTTGTACAAGGAGAATGCCACCTAGAATCTCTGACCTTTGCAGAACTTGGGGACAGAGGAGCAAGAACCTGACTTCCAAGCAAAGGAACAAAGCAAGGACAAACTCCTGAAACAAGAAAACAATCTGGCACCTTTTGGAAGAAACGTCTTTTCCCTGGATGCTGTGGTGGACATGGGAGAGCAGAAAAGCTGGTGTGGTCAGAAAGCTAAAGACTAGCCCAACCACAGGAGGTTGTAGGGACCAAGTCTAGGAATTTGAATTTGAATATAAATCGATTGGAAAGTCATGATTGAGTTTAAAGTAGTGAAGTGATATGATCTGATTTGTCTTTTTAAAATTACCCCTTTTAAATTTCTATTATGGGCATTTGAGTAAGTAACTTTCTTGCAAACTAGTCAGTAAACATCTCAAGATCAGAAGCAGGTTTTGATTAATCTCTGACTCTTTCAGAAGTAACGGCTCACAACAGAATTATGACCAGGAGTAAATGTTCATTGAATGTATGAGAAAATAAATGAAACACTGAATGAATGATTCAACAAAAGAATTGAATTATTATGTGAATAAGGTTAAGATGCATATTGGGGACTGGGCGCTACGGCTCATGCCTGTAATACGAGCACTTTTGAAGGCCAAAGTGGGAGGACTATTTGAGGCCAGGAGTTTGAGAACAGCATGGACAAAACAGTGAGATTCCATCTCTACAACAAGCTGAAAAAAAAAAAAAGAAATAGCTGGGCATGGTGGCATGAACCTGTAGGTCCAGGTAGTAGGAGGGCTGAGGCAGGAAGACTGCTTGAGCCCAGAGTCCAAGGCTGGAGTGAGCTATGATCGTGCCACTGCACTCTAGCCAGAGGGAGACCCTGTCTCTAAATAAAAAAATTAAGAAAATAAATAAACAAAGAAAAATGTACATTGGACCAATTCTGGCCACATCTGAATGGGAAGGAAGGAATCTTTAAGTTAGTTGCATTTATTATTTATTTCTAGAGATATAGTCTGAAATTATTCTTCTCCAGTTTATATTCTACCTCTTGTGTTAGTTTTCTTATTTTACTTAACTAATTTCTTACTGATTAACATGCATTTAAATAGTCATGATGATTTGTTGTTATAGCTTTATAAAGAGGTTAAATTATAATAACACATTTATGGCATATAATTCTAAAACCAATATGAACATTTTTATATTGATAACAATAGATAGGATAGTGGCAATGCAATCACATATTATGAACTTTGGAATATTGGAGTACTATTAATTTGACCTCTAATATTCTCAAGATAAGCACTGTAGGGGATTAACTTCTCCCTTTACTCTTTTAATATAGTTTATCTTAACTGCCTAATTTTTTTCCCAAGTGGATACAATGTAAATTAAAAGATTTTTGAAAAGAAAGTAAAATTTATCTTTGAATGGTAAATTACTCTATTAAAAATATTCTCATTATATTTTCAAATGTGAAAGATAGCCTCCTATTTTTGAAAATTTTGATTTTCACTTATCTAAATTATTAGTATAGATAATTCCCAGATGTATCTCTGTTACCATGTGGCAGTAATTAAATTGTCTATTCAGGCATGTGAATTGTAGCAGCCTGCATTTTCCGAAGGTGGCTACAGTAACATCCTTCACCTCATGTGCTCTTTTGCCATGTGGCCTTGTCACTCCCAATCAAGACGTAGACGTTATTCCTTCTACTCTGAATGTAGGCAGACCTGTGGCATACCTTGGTAGTCAGTTTTTGGTCATAAAGTTGGCTTTGCTTTGTTTAATAATATACATTTTTCTTCTATGTATCTTTGTCTTTGGGCACAAACATTACCAGAGAAGCAAAATCATTTGCTCATCAGAGAATACTATAAACACCTCTATAGAAATGAACCAGAAAATCTAGAAGAAATGGATAAATTCCTGGACACTTACAACTTCCCAAGACTAAACCAGGAAGAAATTGAATCCCTGAATAGAGCAATAGCAAGGTCTGAAATTGAGGCAGCAATTAACAGCCTACCAACCAAAAAAGTTTAGGACCATATGGGTTCACAGCCACATTCTACTGGAGGTACAAAGAGGAGCTGGTACTATTCCTTCTGAAGGTATTCCAAACAATACAAAAAGAAGAAATCCTTCCTAACTCACTTTATGAGACCAACATCATCCTGATACCAAAATCTGGCAGAGACACAACGAAAACAGAAAATTTCAGGCCAATATCCATGAAGAACATTGGTGTGAAAATCCTCAATAAAATACTGGCAAACTGAATCCAATAGCACATCAAAAAGCTTATCTACCCCATCAAGTTGTCTTCATCCCTGGGATGCAAGTCTGGTTCAACATATGCAAATCAGTAAACATAATCCATCACAAAAACAGGACCAAAGACAAAAACCTCATGATGATCTCAATAGATGCAGAGAAGGCCTTCTACAAAATTCAACAACCCTTTATGCTAAACACTCTCAACAAACTAGGTATTGATGAAATGTATTTCAAAATAATAAGAGTTATTTATGACAAACCTACAGCCAATAGCACACTGAATGGTCAAAAACTGGAAGCATTCCCTTTGAAAACCAGCACAAGACAAGGATGCCCTCTCTCACCACACCTATTCAACATAGAATTGGAAGTTCTGGCCAGGGGAATCAGGCAAGATAAAGAAATAAAGGGTATTCAATTAGGAAAAGAAGAAATCAAATTGTCTCTATTTGCAGATGACATGATTGTATATTTAGAAGACCCCATCGTCTCAGCCCAAAATGTTCTCTTTAATCATTGTACTTAACCTTTAGTGACAGTTTGCTTTAATAACTATACTTTGTCTTTAGTGAGTTGTATTTTTTATGTTTTTGGAGAAAAGACTTGTGAAAGAGAAAGTGCCAGTCTTCCTTAAGTCACAAAGGTGCTTTGTTAATTCATTCGTTCCCCGTCTTTCAATGTAATTGACATTTCCCTGGATGTTTAACTATAAAGCCAGAAAGTATAGATACTGTAGATACCATAAAGCTGTTAGTTTACCATTTAAATGGTAGCATTATTACATACAAAGAGAATAAGAGCAGAGGATATAACATTTGGATTTTAGCTTGGCTCTTACTCCCTCTGAGACTCTAGGCAGGTCGAACTATCTTGAGTGTCTAACAACTTAAATGTAATGTATACATGTCACACTAGATCACTTCTAATGTCTGTATTTTATTTCTAAAGATAAACTGTGGAATGCCTTAATTATTTTATTAATGTCTTCAGTTTGGTGATTATGCGACTTCAAAGATTTTTTATAAATCATATACAGTCATGCATCATGTAACAACTTTATGTCAACGACAGTTTGCATATAAGATGGTGGTCCCAGAAGATTATAATGGGGCTGAAAACTTCCGATCCCTTAGTGATGCCTTGGTGGTCCTGACGCTGTGTAGGTCTAGGATAATGTGTTTGTGTCTTAGTCTTCAACAAAAAAAAGTTCAGAAAATAAAAAACTGAAGTAAATGTTCTAATAAAAAAAAAGCTTATATAATAAAGATATAAAAAGGGATAAATAAAAAAATTTTGAACAATTGTACAATGTGTTTGTGTTTTAAACTGTCATTATAAGAGTCGAAAAGTTTAAAAAATGGTTATAAAGTAAAATAGTTACAGTAAGCTAATGCTAATTTATTATTGAGGAAAAAAAGTTTTAAGTTAATTTACTGTAGCCTAAGCCTACATTGCTTTTGAAGTCTATAGTAGTGTCTAGTAACCCTAGGCCTTCACATTCACTCACTCACTCACCCACCCAGAGCAACTTTCAGTTCTGCAAGCTCAATTCATGGTAAATGTCCTATAAATTGTACTATTTTAATCTCTTATGTAGCTTTTACTATAGTTTTTCTATGTTAGATGGAATTAGATATACAACTGCTTCCCATGTGTTGCAATTGCCTACAGTATACGGTACAGTAATATGGTGTCCAGATTTGTAGCCTAGGACCAATAGGCTATACCACAGAGCCTAGGTGTATAGAAGGCTCTATTATCTAGATATATGTAAGTGCATTCTATGATATTCCCAGGGTAATGAAATTACCTAAAGATGTATTTCTCAGAATGTGTCCCTATCGTTAAGGGATGCATGACTGTACATAAGTTTGTTTTATTTAGTTTGAAAATGGATTTTTCCATTTATGTCCATTAATTTTCCATTGCTGTCCATGAAAACATAGTTTTTTTTTTTTTTTCTGATTCAGCCATATTTTCTTAGGAACATATACAAAGTGATGTTCTGTGGGACCATCTAGGCCACTCCCTGTTTTTGTAAACAAAGTTTTGTTGGAACACAGCTGTGCCCTTCCTTTGTGTGTCGCCATGGCTGCTCTTCTGAATGGCAGATGTGAGCAGCTGAGACAAAACCATAGTGCCACAAAGTTTAAAATATTTAACTTCTATCCTTTGCAAAAAGAGTTTGTCAGTCTCTGATTTGGAGCAGAAAAGGTCAAACCAAAACCTGAATGTTAAAATCTTCAGAAATTCCCATTCTTAGTTTGAAATACCTCTGACTGAACCTACGTACTCAGGAAGCTTTCCAAATCCTTAAGCAGTTTTCCAAATTAAAAAATCGTTTATATTTATATTTTTAAAGCACGTCATAGTAATGGATTTGGCATGGAGCCCTCGGATTCAAATTAAGTTTGTCATTAACTTAAAATAGCACTTTTTTTTTTTTTTTTGGTGACTTATTGAGGGTATCCAGGAATTTGTCTTTATCACATCATTTTTCTTACGTTCCTGCTAATCCATTTGTAACAGGTAAAACCAGTTAGGACTTTCAATGCCCATTAATACCGTCCTTAACTCAAATTAAGTCATTTATGCAAGAGTTAGCAATTTTTTGAAGTTTTGCATGAGTGAAAAGTCAGACCTTAGTGATGACCTTGAACAGTAGGATATAAATAACTCCCACATACTTTGCGTTACAATAATGGAACACTAGGCATAAGTGGGCTTTAATTAATCACAGTACTAAAAAATCATTTTTCAGAACTGAGGATGATGAAATATTACAAAACTCTTCTAGTTAAGAGAGTGACTTTACAGATTAAATTAAAATTTTAGAGGAAACATTACTATGTCATTCTAATATGGTTTATAGCTTTAGTTTATTTGAAACACCATAACTTTCTTTATGAATTATCAAATCGTGTCACGGCAGATGTGAGATATAACTGTGAAGGGAGGGCTGAAATATACAGAAACCCAAAGCACGATATAATTGCCGCATGAAACGCCTCATAAGCACACAGACTCACCAGAAATCTAAATGCAAAGAAGATTGAAATTAGAGTTACATTATTTTGTATCTCCTCAAGATCCTGTTTCAAGATACTGTGAATACTTATCCATTTTAAGATGCAATAAGTCAAAGTCATGTTACTGCATGATTGACAGGTGGCAGTCACAGAATACAAGGATCACATGGGCAGTGATGTCTTTACTTGTGGTCCATGCAGAATTGAGTAACCTTAAGTGGCTCATTAGAAGTTTGAATAAATGCAAGTTTAGTTCTTTCTGACAACTCAGCAAGATATGACATCAGAAAGATTTAAATAGGCATGGAGGGGGAATTTAACATGAAAGGCAGCTTTCTCCCTTTAACCACAAAGTATTTTCTAGCTGTTTTTAATACTTAAAAATTGTTCCTGAACAGAACATAATTTGACACTCTAAATCATTTGCATCTGACCTGAAGAACAGACAGTAAAATAAACTTTAAGTATGTATCAAAGTGCATTCTTAGCTTTATGGCAGTCCTAAATGGAATACAAGAAAGCAGCACTGTAGTTATAGCTAACATAAATGGGCAACACTGACTGGAAAGCATGGCACAGTGCTGCATGTGTAAATAGATCATTCTGACAGTCCAAAGTGCTGCATGGACTTTAAATATTTTATACTTTTCTTATTTGTTGATGTTTCCAGTCAAACATGGATATAAATTGGAATACAGCAGGCTGGCTGGAGCTATGGCTAAGGAAATCAGGCATGTATTTAATGGAATATGTATAAAGAAAGTTTAGTTTTTAAAGTTGGTTTTTCCTCACCTATTTTTCAAACATCTTCTTTTTATAAAACTTTAATACTTTCATTGTTTTGTTCAAAATGAATCTATCCCCATAACGAAAACTCAAGCATGAGAGAAAAATGTAAAAAATATAAAGTAAAAACTGTTGACCTCTTTGGTTACCCACTCTTCTCTTCCGATAAAAAAGCAACAACGACTTAGGATATAGTGTTACAGGACTTTTACACGCATGTATCAATGTGAACATAAACATAAATATATATTAAATATAAATGTATGTGTATACATTTATATATAAATGCATATACAAAGTTTATTCTTGAAGAACTCAGAGGTTAGGGGTACTGAGGCCCTACATAATCCAGGATCCCCAGATAACTTTTGACTTTCCCAGCACTTAACTACTAATAGCCTGCTGCTGACCAGAAGCCATACCAGTTATAAAAACAGTCCATTAAAACATCTATTATATGTCATGTGTATTATATATTATATGTTTATAATAAAGTAAGCTAGAGAAAAGAAAATCTTATTAAGAAAATTATAAAGAAGTGAACATATTTTACTATGTCACACACACACATTCTCTCTCTCTCTCTCTCTCTCTCTCTCTCTCTCTCTCTCTCTCTCAAGCACCTTGAACCAATGAGAATTGAAGGCTTTGCTTCTTGCTCTGTGTGTGAATTGGAGGTCAGGCTGAAGTTCAGGCAGTTTACATGTCTGCCCCAGCTTCTAGTCCCTGCTTGTGCAGTGCCTCATGTGCAGTTTATGTTGAGTATATAATTGGGGCTTTCTCTGGTCTCTCCTAAGCATGCACATTGTCTTGGACAAGCACAGAGCATTCCAGATCACTAGGAGTATCTTGAAATTCGTCAAATCTCATTATATCTGATTCCAGAAATCTTATTCCATTTCTGGCTGGTATTTTCCTTACTCAACTAATACTGAAACTTCAGGCAGCTGAAATATTGGTCTTCGTCAATCATTTCCCACCAACTTGCCATTGTTTCTGGCAACATTTCTGAGGTGTTCTCTCACTCCACTCCAAATCAGCCTGGCCTCCTTCAGCTGCAAAACTGCCTGTTCTCACAGTGTATCCAATGTTGGTAGATTTACCCACCCAGAAACCAAAGGAGGATGGGAACTTTCCCAGGAAAAAAAACATCAGATTCCTGTTATTCTCACAGAAGTTCAGTAGTTCTTGAATGACCATTTCTCAAATTGTTGTATTTCTTCTGCAAATTCCCAGAGTCTTTGAATGGTTATTATTTTTTTCAACTTTATCACTGATTTGAGGGAACAAAGTTTCCCAAGCTCCTCATTGTCCCATTTCAGAAGTCCAGCTTCTGTGAGTGCTTTAATTGTTTTTCATTAGTTTTGGTTTTCAACAGTAACTGATTTGTCAAGATGTGTCTTTATATTCATTTTACTTGAGTGTGGCTGAGCTTTTGGGGTATGATTATTAATGTCATTTGTCAATTTTGGAAAATTCCTGTATGTTGTATTTTTATAGTTTTTATGCCCTCTTTTCAAAAACTTTTTCATTTAGAAGTTAAATTTTAAGCGTGATAGGTCATATGATATTTCAGCGCATCTCTCTGCTGTTCTGCTAAATTTTTTACAGTCATTTGTTGGGGGAAGCATCAAAGGAGAAAGGACTTACAGAGTGCCTACATAAATTGGTTATAAGTAACATATAAACTGGGAACAACAAACCTCAGCAAACTGCAGGAGGCTTCTGGGGAGTCAAACTGCTCCATGCCTCATGTTCCAGTGCAGGGTGACCTAGGCTCTGTTACCATAAACATCGTGCTCAAGGACGTGAAACCCCTTTGTAGCACTAAGATGTAACCAGACTTGTAGGCTCCTTGTAAGGCCTGTGTTCCACCAGCTACACATAGATAATAGGCTAAAGATAACCACATGTTCTTGTTTTGTGAAACTCCCATGTTTTGTGAACCTCCCAAACTGCCACTGTTATCAGTCTTTAGAATGACATACCACTTCCGGCTCACTGATTCACCCCACCATCACATCACCTTCTCCCCACCATTTTACCCCTACCTTATATATCAAAGTGATTCTAACCAACAAATACTGTGAGACATCAGAGCACGGGGCCTTTGCACCCTCCTTTACACATTGGCCCGCTGGTCCCACTATATGCATTCTTAATCTGTCTTTTTCTCATTCTTTTGTGGCCACCAAACTCAGGGTATCCAGAGGCAGGGTGTGGGACTGGCTCCCTACATCATTTTGGATTTTTGTGTTTTGCTTCTGTTTTTACAATACATTTTTATATTGGTCTTCAAGTTTACTATCTTTTTTCTTTGCTGTAGCCATCTGCTGTTAAGTATATTTGATGACTTTTTTACTCCAGATATTGTCTTTTTCAATTTTATAATTTTCCTTTTGTTTCTGTTGTAGAGCTTCAATGTTTCTGCTAGAATATCCATTAATTCACGTTGTCAATATAATATGTCTCAAGTTTTTCAACATACTTTAAAGTAGTTACATTAATGTGTTTGCCTGTTAAAATGAATACTTTATTCAGTTTTGATTTTATGCTATGTAACCTTTCTTTTGGCCATAATTTTCTGATATTTACATTTAGTTTTGTTTCCCATATTATTGCATTTCATTATATGTTGAATTTTCTATATAAAACAATTTCAGAACAGAGAAAGCCCCTTCTTCTGCCAGACCTCATCTAAGTTCTTATTTAACTAGATCTGGTATGGGTTTGCAGCTTGTGTTTGAGTTCACCTCTGGCCTCAAATTCTTTGGGGATGATTTCTAGACTGTTAATTTCAGAAGGACTTGGTATTTAAAAATTTTGAGAATATCAAGATCTTTTTATGCTTTACAGGCAGATTTGGGGGTTACAGGTGAAGTCTCCAGCCACCATCTGTCCAGCGTTATGCAACTCAGGAGATTTTCCCTTGCCTTCTGGTTTGGCTACAATATTTAGTATTCTTCCATGTATTTAAAGTCTGTGTGTGAAAGACTTGGCAGGCAGATGATGATGTACTTTGCTTCTGGGACTTTTTGGAATCTAATCTCCCTTGCCCCCCAGTGTGTGTCCATTAAAAGTTTCTCCTTACATTATAAACATCCTTTGCTTATGAAAAATTATATCCTCTGTCCACAGAGGATATAGCTGCAAGAATAAAATTAACCAGCAATTTCTTCTCTTCTAGGTAGTACTCATTTCTCTCTTGGTTTGGTTCATTTAAAATTATTTGCGTCTTTAGATTTCTAATAACTTTTTAAAAACTATGACTTTTAAAATTTAAAAAATGGTTACACTAAGAATTATGACTTCTTGTGACCTTTTAAATACTTGGCAGAGGTATAAGTTTTATCCCAGTTCTCTTCTTGCTTCACAGGAAAAAGGAAAAGAAAGACATAATATGTCATTTAGAGAAGAATTGGGGGCAGCAAGGGAGAAAAGTTTATGTATCTACAGGCACACCTTGTCTTATATCACTTTAATTTGTTGGTCTTTATGGACATCGTATTTTTTTTTTTTTTTTTTTTACAAATTTAAGATTTACTGCAACCCTGCATGAAGCAAGACTACTGGCACATTTTTTCCAGTGTCTGCGTTACACGTTGATAATTCCCTTAAAATTTCTCATGTTTCCATTATCGTTGTATCTGTTATGGTGCTCTGTGATCAGTGATCTTGGATGTTACTACAGTAATTGTTTTGGAGCATCACTAACCATGCCCACAGAAGACAACAAACTTACTTGATACATGTTATTTCTGTTCTGACTGTTCCACCAACCAGCTATCATTCCCCTGTCTCTCTCCCTTTCCTCAATCCTCCCATTTGCTACTACAGAGCAATATAAAAACCAGGTCAATTAATAATGTTATCATAGCCTCCAAGTACTCAAGTGAAAGGAGGAGTTGGACTTCTCTCACTTTAAATAAAAAGCAAGAAATGATTCAGCTTAGTGAGGAATGTATGTTGAAAGTCAAGACAGGCTGAAAGGTAGGCTTCTTATGCCAGTCAAGTTGTGAATGCAAAGGAAAGTTCTTGAAGGAAATTAAATGTGCCAATCCAATGAACACATAAATGATAAGAATGCAAAACAACCTATTGCTGAAATGAAGAAAGTTTCAGTGGTCTGGATAGATCAAACCAATCATAGCATTTCCCTAAGTCAAAGTCTAATTTAGAGTACTCCCCAAATCTCTTCAATTCTGGAAGAGATTCATCAATCTAGATTCCAATAAAAACATTCATGATTCATGGAGGATATCAAAATATCAACATTAACAGAAATTTAGAAGAAGTTAATTTCAATACTCACAGATGCCTTTTAGGGGTTCAAGACTTCACTGGAGGAAGTAACTACAGATGTGATAGAAATAACGAAAGAACTAGAATTAGAAATGGAGCTGGACATTGAGACTGAATTGCTTTAATCACATGATCAAATTTGAATGATGAGGAGTTTCTTCTGGTAGATGAACAAGGAAAGTGGTTTCTTGAAATGGAATCTACTCCTGGCAAAGATGTTGTGAGCATTGTTGAAAAGACAGCAAAGAATTCAGAATATATAAACTCAGTTGAAAAAGCAGTAGCTGGATTTGAGAGAATTGACTCCAACTTTGAAAGAAGTTCTGCTGTGGGTAAAATGCTATCATACAGCATTGTAAATAACACAGAAATTTTTTTTGAGGGAAGAGTCAATGAAGGTGGGAAACTTTATCATTGTTTTATTTTAAGAATTTGTCACCACCACTCCAACCTTCAGCAATCACCACCCTGATCAGTCAGCAGCCATCAGTATTGAGGCAAGACCCTCTACCAGCAAAATGCCTAAGACTCACCTAAGGCTCAGATGATTGTTAGCATTTTTTAGACACAAAATATTTTTAAATAATGTATGTCCATTTTTTTAGACATAATGCTATTGTACACTTAATAGACTGCAAGTATAACTTTCATATGCACTGGGAAATAAAAATTCATGTGCCTTACTGTATTGAAATATTCAACTTATTGTGGTGATCTGGAAACTAATCTACAATATCTATGTGTATGTGTGTTCAGATTAAATGCAAAAATTTTGTTGGAATGTTTTTAAAGTGTATTTTATTTATTTATTTATTATTTTTTGAGACAAAGTCTCACTCTTGTTACCCAGGCTGGGGTGCAATGGCATGATCTCGGCTCACTGCAACCTCTGCCTCCTGGGTTCAAGCAATTCTCCTGCCTCTGCCTCCCAAGGAGCTGGCACTACAGGCATGCACTACTACACCTGGCTAATTTTTGTGTTGTTAGTGAAGACAGACTTTCACCATGTTGGCCACGCCAGTCTCGAACTCCTGGCCTCAAGTGATCCACATGCCTTGGCCTCCCAAAGTGCTAGGACTGCAGACATGGGACAAATCTTTTAACTGTTAAAAGCATTTTGATGCAGTAAAGAAAAAAATTTCTTTCTCAATAGAGGTATATTTTGAAATCTGGAGGAGAAACACAAATTGTTTCTTTGTTAACTGTACTTCTTTTTCAGTAGCAATGGTTATTTTATGCAAATTTATGAGAGAACTATGACAAAATATCTTTGACAACATGTGCCTGAAAATACTCAGTATATTCAACATCTGTGTCAGTAAGAGCCAGTGTTAATGTTTCTGAGTTAGATTGAAGTGTATAGAGACTTCCATGCCTTACATAGATAGTATGGTGTGAGGGAGACAGAATCCGTGTACAGAATATATTTCCCTTCAATTCAAAGTGAGAACTTTAAGGAAAATGGATTGGGTAGCCATGCAGTAGTGCTTGTGTTTTAATTTGGGCTGATTTTATGCTCAAAAACTGCAAAGTTTAGTCTTTTTATGAACTGAAGACACTGTGCTGAAAGAAGTGAAACTAATATGAACAGGACAGTTGGATCTCCATCGTAATTATCCTAATAGTCTTTCCCAAATGCACACCTGCCTTATTACTAGGTTTATGAATACTGAATTGCACTTAGTGAGCATTCCTTGTGGAAAGAGAATACATCTTTAAACACAGTGGACCTTGAATAAAAATCTTGTATATTCTTCAACTGTTGGGTTACATTTGATCATAGCACATTAGAAGATCTCACTTTTTTTTTTTAACTGAAAATCTTTCCAGAGTTTTCTAATTAGCTTCCTTAGTATGTTCTGCAAAGTTGCGCCTATCTCTACAATATAACTTGGGCTACGCAACAGCTTAAGTTTTGTAGCACAGCTACCTCAGTCTATTTTTAGTCCCCATGGCTTCAGCCCTTCAGTGGTATTCTAAAGATAGGAAACCTTTTGGAAACATCAAGTAACGACACTTTCATAATAGACATTGTCCTTCCCAGAATGGCCACAGTCATCTATTGCAGCAGAAGGACTCCTGGCATTGGCTATGTGGCACTGCCTAAAGTGAAGTCAGGCAGTGGGAAGAGACAAGTAACCATTTTAAAATATGGCCAACACATTCTCAATACCTACTCTACCTAAAGGAGCATTCTCTAACTCCAGTCTGCCCTCGCTTTCCTATCTAACCTAAAGTGGGCAGGAAAATTAAGACACACTAGTGAAGGCCGCATCCCAGTGACATAGTCCCACTAAAAGACTGAGATTCAAGCTTAAGATTGTAGAATGCTTCTCTTCTCCTGCATTATCACCCTACTGACAGCACTCAGACACAGTAACAGTAACAGCTTCACATGTACCCCAAAACCCAAAATGCAATTAAAAAAAACAAAAAACAAAAAAACAGTAACAGCTTCTTCAGCTGCAAGATGCAAATTCTACCTAAGGAGGGGTCTGTGAGAAGGCCCAAGGATAGTAGAGAAAATGAAACTTCTGATTCCAAAGACTATGGTAAATATTAAACATACACTTCTAGCCAGATTAACAAAACCTCACACTGAAGACCTACCTACCTCACTAAATAAAATATAAGTAAATAAATGAAATTTTCAGCAGATTTCTTAGTAGAAGCCGTGCAAGTAATAAGAGAGTAAATTATTTCAAGTATTGAAAGAAAAAAAATTACTCCCCCCTCCCCTAGAATTCTAAATCCAGTGAAATTATCTTTTGAAATTAAGGGAGAAATAAAGACTTTCTCAGACAAAAACAGAGGAGGAGGAAATTGTTTAAAATAGAGCTGCTCTGCAAGAAGTGGTTAAAAGAAGTTCTTCAGAAAGAAGGAATTACACAAGTCAGAAACACAAATAATCACTGAAAAAGAGCATCAAATAAATAATAAATGAAACTAAAATAACACATAATTCCCTAATTCTCAATTCATCTAAAAGACTTTTGTTTAGAGTAAAAATAACAACAGAGTAGTAGGTGATTATAGCACAGTGTAAAAGTAAAACAAACTGCAACAATGTGATAAGGGATGGGATGGAGGAATGGGGGGTATTCTAAATTACCTGCGTAATACGTGAAGCAGTCAAGTGTTATTTGTGTCAGATATGAACTAGTGTTAATAGATACTGCAAATTCTAGAAATAAAACTAAAAATTGTAAAATAAGTAAAATATTGAGAGGAGATAAGCTCAATCATAAAAATGCTCAAATAAAATCAGAAAAGGTAGGCAAAAGTAGAAAATCAAAGAACAAATGCATTGAATAAAAGGTTAGAAACTATTAAGCCAACTATTTTTAAAATTCTTTCTAAGTCAATCATCTGAATACACCAATTAAAAGACATATTGTTAGCCGAGTGTGGTGGCTTATGCCTATAATGGCAGCACTTTGGAAGGTCAAGGTAGGTGGATTGCCTGAGCCCAGAAGTTTGGGGCCAGACTGGGAAACATGGCAAAACCCTGTGTCTACTAAAAATACCTTAAAACATATGCTAAACATGGTGGTACATGCCTGTATTCCTACCTACTCCAGAAGCTGAGGCATGAGAATTGCTTGAACTCCTGGCCTGGGCAACAGGGTGAGACTCTGTCTCAAAAAAAACCCCAGAAAGAAAAAAAACATATTGTCGAGGTCAACAATAAAAAACAAGACCCAACTGTATATTGTCAAGAAACCCATTTGAAATAAAAAGTTTTAGAAGATTACAAAGTAAAGAGATAAAGAAAAATATTCTGCAATAACAATAATGTAAAGAATTTAGAGTAGCTGTATTAATTTAAGATGAATAAGACCTCAGAACAAGGGATATTTTCAGGGCTAAAAAGTGGCATTGCCTAATGATAAAGGTGTCAATTTACCAAAGAAGCCTGACAGTTCTAAATGTGTATGGAACAAACAGCAGATTATCAAAATATGTGAGGCAAAAACTGATAGAAGTGCGAGGAGGAATAGACAATTTAATTATACTTGCTGGAGATTTTAACACCACACTTTCCATATTGAAAGGTAAAACAGACAAGAAAAACTTACAAATATAATTGACCTGAATAACACAATTAATCAACTGAATCTAACTGATATTTGTACACAGCTTTCTTAAACAACAGCAGAATACACATTTTGTCAGTCTTACACATCCACCAAGATAGACATGATTCTAGATCATAAAATATACTTGACACATTTAAAATAATAGAAATCATACAAAGTGTCTTTTCAAAACATTATGAAATTGAACTAGATATCAACAGAAAGATAGCAGAAATAGCTTCAAATAGTTGAGGTTTAAAAAGCAACATATCTAATTAATCTGAGTCAAAAAAGTCATAGGAAAAATTTGAAAATATTTTGAGCTAAATTAAAATGAAAAGACAACTAGTTAAAATTTGTGTGATGCTACAAAAGCAATGCTTTGGGAGAAATTTACAGCATTAAATGCATAAATCAGAAAATTTAAAAATACTGGAATTAATAATCTACATTTCCATCTTAGAAAACTGGAGAAAAAAGAGCAATTTACATATAAAGCAAGTAGAAGAAAAGAAGTAATAAAAATTAAAGCAGATATTCGTAAAAATAAAAATGGAAAAACAATAGAGAAAATCAATAAACCCCAAATCTGATGCTTTAAGAGAAAGACCAAAAAAAAAAAAAAAGGTAAGTTTTTGCTAGATTAACCAAGAAAAAAAGAGAAAAGACACAGACAATAACAAAAACATAAGAGGATTTATCATTAATAATTCACTAATGATTAACATCATTAATAATTCCATTAATAATAATGGAAATTTTAAAAAATAATAAATACTATAAACAACTCCATGCCTCCAAATCTGATAACTTAAATTCAATTGACCAATTGCTTGAAAAACACAAACTACCAAAATGCTCACAAAAAGAAATAGATCTGAATAGATTTGTATTTATTGCATAAATTGAATCAATAATTTAAAATATTTCAAAAAGGAGAAAGAAAACACTAAGCCCAAATAGTTTTACCATTAAATTATACTAAATAGTTAAGGAAGGATTGATAGCAATTCTCCACAATCTCAGCCAGAAAATGGAGGCAAAGGGAACACTTCCAAACTAGTTTGATCTATCTTTATGCTAATATGAATGCCAGATAAAGATATCAGAAATAAAACTGAAGACCAGTATCTCTCATGAAGATAGATACAAAATCCCTTAATAAAATCTTAGCAAGTTGAATCTAACAATGCACAAAAGTAATTGAAATTTATTACAGTTATGTGAAGCTGGTTCAACATTTGAAAATTAATTAATATAATTTGCCTATCAACAGGATCAAAAAATTATAGATTGTATTATTTGATGACAGTATTCAATATCTACTCATGGTAAGATCACCCAGATAACTAGGAATAGAGTGAATGTCCTCAGTTTTATAAAGAGCATTCTTTAAAAAAAAAAAAACGTACAACTAAATTTATACTTAACAATGTTAAAGTAACTATTTTTCGGCTGTGATTAGGGATGAGAAAGAAATGTTCCTTGTTACCACTCCTATTTTACATTGTACTAGAAATCCAAGATACTGAAATAAGACAAGAAAAGAAGAGACACTCAGATTAGGAAAGTAGAAATAAAACTGTCTTTGTTCACAGATGGCATCACTTTTTATGTATAAAGCTCCAAAGAATCTGTAAAATTTCTGAATCTAATAACAAGTATAGCAACATCACATGATAAAAGGTTAATATCTGAAGCTCATTTCTTTCTTATATACCAACAATGAATGATTGGAATTTGAAATATTTTTTAAATACCTTTTGCAATAGTATGAAAATAAAATATTAGATATAAATCTAACAAAATCCATACATGTTCTATTCATGGAATACTATAAAATCTGTTGGAAGAAACATTAAAACATTATCTAAATGAATGAACAATGTGTTCATGGATTAGAAAACTCAGTGCTGTTTATGGTGTCAATACTTCCCAAGTTTATCAAACACATTCAACATAATCTCAATCAAATTACCATCAAGCTATTTTTTATATTGACAAACTGATTCTAAAAGTTACATAGAAAATGAAAGACCTAGAATATTTAACACACTACTGATAAAAAAGTTGAGGATTTACACTACCTAATTTCAAGACTATAAAGCTACTAAAACGAAGACAGTATATTAGCCAAAAAAAAAAAAAAAAAAAAAAAAAAACCCACACACACAAAAACAAATGCATAATAACAGAGGACCAAGGAATAGATTCACACAAATAGCAACTTATTTTTTATGTAAGACAAATGAAATTCAATAAAGCATAGTTTTATCAACAAATGATAATGGAGAATGGGATGACTATATGCAAAGAGAGAGAAAAATCCTAGAGATAGACCTTACCTGTCACAAAAATTGATTAAAAGTAAATTGTAGCCTTAAACGCAAAATTAACTGTTATAAAACGTATGGAAGAAAATACAGGAGCAAGTCTCATGGCCTTGGTTTTCACCATGGGTGTTAACATACAACATCAAAAGCACAAATCATGAAAGAAAAATGGATAATTGAATTGTATTATTATTAATTTAAAAAATTCTAGTCTACCAAAAATATCATTAAGGAAATGAAAATAGAAGCCACAGACTCAGATAAAATATTTTGAAACACATATTGTCCATACTAATATAAATGAATAGATGACACAAAAATAAATAAATGAGGGACAGATTTCTATGCAGAAGAATTCCAAATAATTTATGTAATTGTACTTGAAAGGCTGAAGCATAACTCTCCAATCTGGTGGGTGCTTCACATGAGCGACTTTAATTAATTTAATATGTAAAGGAAGACATAAGAAAATGAGTTACCATTGGAGACACGTGACAAACACTGTATTAGCCAACGATCAAGATCAGCATCAACAGTGATAAATCATGTTGCTAACATGTACCCTTGAAATGATGTAATAAAAATTATACTTTTCTCTGTGCCTTACTCCTACTGTCAGTCTAGTTATAAGGAAAAAATATCAAACAAATTCTAGTTGGAAAACATTTATACAATATTTGACCAGTGATTCCTCAAAACTGTCAATGTCATCAGAAACGAGACAAGTCTGAGGAAATGTCATGGCCAAGATAAGCCTGAGGAGAAATGATGACAAAATATAACGTTGTGTCCCTGGATGAGATCCTGGAACAGAAAATAGATATTAGGTAAAAACAAAAACGAAGGAAATCTGAATAAAACATGAAGTTTAGTTAATCATAATGTATCGATATTGATTCATTAATTCTAACGAATTACCGTATTAATATACAATGTTAAAAATAAAATAAACTAGAGGCCGAGGTGGGTGGATCACTTGAGGTCAGCAGTTTAAGACTAGGCTGGCCAACATGGTGAAACTGTGTCTCTATTAAAAATATAAAAATTAGCCAGGCGTGGTGGTGCACGCCTGTAATCCCACCTACTCAGGAGGCTGAGGCAGGAGAATCTCTAGAACCCAGGAGATGGAGGTTGCAGTGAACCAAAATCATGTCAATACACTCTAGCCTTGGTGACAAAAAAAAAAAAAAAAAAGTTACTTACTTTCAAGAATTATAGAATTGTAAGTTTTCTTATAAAGTTTTTAGTTTTCTTTTAGTTGGCTTATATAGATAATCTCTTTGTATATGCTATTTGTGTTCTCTTTTTATAGCATTTTCCAAAGATTCCAAAGATAATATTTTCCTAAAGTTTTTTTAAATTACTAAATTTGTCTCACCTGGTGGAGGTACCATTATGTATTCACCCAAATCTTCTTCCTGATATTTTAATTATTTTTAGTTTGTACATATTTACATATGAAGAATGAACTTTGATATTTTAAATATTGTACTGACTGTGTAAATGGAGGTAATAACTTGTGCTCTCCTAGGTCCAATGGAAATGTACAGTAATAAAAGTAAATTTATTCCTGCAGCATCTCACACATGTTCTGGAAATGAAATAAAATAATCAATTAATCATTTTAGTCTTTTCTTATTTATAACAGTAAGTAAAGACCATTGGTGAATGAAACACCTAAATATATTTTCACACCTAAGAAATTTCATACATAGACCAAAGCTGTACATATATTTTGAACAGTTAAGAAATTTTGGAAAATTAGGTCAAAGTTTTCTTTCTCCAAGCAGGCATGTTTAAATTCTTTTTAATATTTTTCCATACAAGAGAAACTTTTTCATGGTCCAAAGGATGAAGGTAAATTACAGTCCAATAGATTATCCTATTAGAGTGACTGTTCTATGTGTATTACTGAACATTTTAACTGTACTCTTCCTCTAATGGCCTTTTTTATTTGTTTATTTCAATGAATTTAATCCGTCTGTGCAAGAGAAAGCTATAAAGCTTTTCTATTCTCTGAAATTTTACAATTAACAATGGTACCATTCAGCTTTCTAACTCATTAGTACCCGCAGCAGTAGCAGTAGCAGTAGCAGCAGTAGCAGCAGCAGTGGTGGTGGCAGTAATTTTACAGGAAAATAAAGCTACATAGGGAAATAATGTGGGTCAGCAAGATGGTGGACTAGAAAGCTCCAGGCTCTTGTTCCTCATGAAGATATGAAATTACTAACAACCTATGAACCAAAATATTCTTGGGAAAGCCCTAGAAACCAGTTAAGAAGCTGCAGAATCCCAGCTAACATCAATACAAAAGCGCATTTAAACAGTAAGAAATGACCTGAACTTTGCCTGCATTTGCCCCATTCCTTCATAGTGCAGTACACTATGATTGGGTGGAAGCAACCTAACTCCCAGCTCCTCCCTTAATATGGAAAGAAAAGATTGGAAAATGCATTTAACATTCTGGCTTGTATAGGGGGCTACCTGAGAGACTGGCTTCTGTCTCACTGAACTCGGATGGATTGGTGGCATGGCTTGGATGCCACATTAGAGGACACTAAATACAGCAGTGGTTTCCACGGCACATTAGGGCTACAGTGGATTGGCAGTCTCACAGGCCCAAGAGTCAAGAGATTACATGTTGAGTAACACAGCAGAAATCCTGTGTCTTTTTTTTTTTTTTTTTTTTTTTTTGAGATGGATTCTCACTCTGCCACCCAGGCTGGAGTGCAGTGGCACAATCTCGGCTCACTGCTAACTCTGCCTCCTGGGTTCAAGCAATTCTCTGCCTCAGCCTCCCGAGTAGCTGGGATTAGATTTTCTTTATGTTTGTAATTGCTATGTTAGAGTCCTTTTCACCTGATTCCATCTTCTCTATAATACTTGGTTATTTCCATAATCTTATCTTTCTTCTAGCTATAGGTAATACTTTCCTTCTTTTCACATTCTAGAACATTTTAATTGGGTTCTAGTTATTTTGTCTATCACATTTCTGACTAAATGGTTTTACCTTTCTTTAAAAATTTTTGAAGTTTGTTTTGATAGTCAAATTATTTTTAGAGTAGGTTAGTCCTTTAGGAGCTACTTTTAAAAACTTTTAAGGATGTGTCGGGACTAGGTATGTTCTAAATGTACATTGACCTCATTGCTGAGACACTGTACTCCTGGTTTCTCTACTGAATGCCTTGAGTGTCCATCTCCATTTCCAGCAAGTTGTAACCTGAACATCTCCATTATAGCAGGTTGTAACCTGAACATCTTCCAGCTCTGGGTAAGCTTTGGTAATTGTTTCTCTTATAACACAGAATATATCTTTGCCTGGCTGCAAAGTATTTATTCAATATGTGAACAAATTAATGATCAGCAATAAACTTAAGTGGCACTCTCTGTAGATTTTTGGATGTCTTTCTCAACATAGCTCCCTTCTCTCCAACACTCTGCCCTAAAACAGTCAGCTACTGGCCCCATCAAAATGCAACTTTTGTCTCCATAATTTAGCAAAACTTTCATGGTCTACTCAGTACTCTGATACTAAAAGTACCTCTACACAAAACCTCAGGTGATTTATAAACTTATTAGTTTACTTTAATTTTCTCAGCAATTATAGTCCTGCACTGCCCGTTGTCTAATGTATAAAATCAACTGTTTCTTATGTTGTTTCCAGTTATTTTTCCACTTCTTTATACTAACAGGTAAAGTTTGATACTAGCTAATCGAATATGGCTGCCTGTGATTTTACAGCTTTTCTGTCATATTCTTATTATAAACATGAGAAGAGCAGCCTCCTTAATCTTTCTGTGTTCTACATGGAAGTAGAAACCAATATTATTAATATTTATTAAACTCTTGAAGATATTAAAGTTTCTATCATATTATAGGTTTTATTCCACTTGGGATTGTACCACTCTGCTATAAGAGTGGTTAGTGGTTAGCTTGCATGTCTCTTGGTGAAAGGTATTTAATTCTCCAGTTCCATGTGTACCAAATCATCACATGAAATTTAGGGCGTGGTATAGTGGTTAGTATTGAGCCTTGACTGAATACAAAATACTGTGGAGATAAGACTCACAAGAAAGTTCTAAACACATTACAGACTTCTAATTAGCAATAGCAAGGAACATAATAGTCATTCTTTCATAGTTTTATTGCTGCACTGTCATATTGAGACATAATCTAATCTTTGGAGTCAATATTCAGTTAAGCTATTCCCCATTAAAAGATCAGAGATAGAATGACACAATATAATGTGCAGTATTACAAGGAATAAAAAATTACGCCAATGTAACATGTCTTTCCTAGCTACCTTGTAGTTTATGCCCTAAATTTACATCAGTGTCACAGAATGTATTCTAGGGGATAATTATTCTTACATAGAAGTAGTCCACTCAAGTAATCCTATAGTAATGCATACTTTTTTTGTTCAGTACCCTCAGAATGATTTAAGAGGACTTTGGCTGAGTTTTCCTTTACTAAAAAGGCAGTGCTGAGTTGGGAAATTAAATTAAATATCTAGAGGGACACTTATTCAGTAGTTTGTGGTAATTTCAGACTTGCAAATAACCATCAAAATGGTATAGTGTTTTTGTGAGTATCTTTCTAACACAGACATCACTTTTGTGCATTCCTGTGGGTTATTTTGAGCAATTTGTCTACCCTCCAAGAAAGAATAATGTATAAAGAGAAAATAAATAGTAATTATCAAAATAGAGGTTTTAAGGGAACCATGTGAGGTAAAGTAACTACTTGGTTCTAAAATAATTTATAATGCTTAATTTCTTACTCTTGCAATAACAACTCTCATATATCAAATAACTTATAGCAAGTTAACTATATTTTAGTTATACTTTATTTGGATGGGCATAGTTCTGAGGACAAGTTAATTAACTCATTTTTATAAGCCTTTCTTTCCGTTGTTCTCAGAGGACCTCAAAAAGATAATTAAGCATTCTCTAAGGCATTTTTACTGTCTTTGTTATCACTGATTGCTAACAAGGCAGCAGAAAAAAAATTCCCCTTTTTACAGGTTGACAGAATAGTTTTTAAAAGGCTTTGTTATGTTTGAGTATGATAATATCAATTACTACATGAATGATGCTTTTTCAGACAAAAGCTGGAGGTAGAGAAAACACAGAGATGTCATTTATTACATTTTGTTATCATTAAATCTAGCTGTCAATAGGCCCATTTACATAAAATTAAATGTTTTCTCACCATTCGCATTTCAGAATTCACAAGTCCAAATGCCATATTTGCTTACTGTAAGTTTTATGTCTCAATCAATTTAGCACAAATCAGTTCAGTCTAAGCCCAGGCATATAAAATATGGTTGCCACAGGTTAAAAAAAATTACTTTAAATTATATGTAAGCTATATTTAACTGCAAGAGAAGACCGTTTGATGTATTTATGTTCATTCATAACTCTGTTTCAAGTGATTATACTAATAGATTTTATAAAAATATTAGTGTATTCAGAAAAAAAAACCTTTTCATAATTGCTAACTATGAAAGCATTTAGAGAAAGTACCCTTTCATATGTACCCAATCCAAATGAAGGGCAGACAATTCAATTCTCAATTTGTAAAATTTAAACTGGCAATCCATATACTTGTATGCAAAAATTCATTCACTTAACAGACACTTGTCTGGAGTAATCTGTCTCTCCCTGGGAAATTTTCATAAGGTGACACATTGAAGAAAATCTCTACCTCCACCTTTAAGTCTGTGCATAGGAAGCAGAAAACATTACTTCTAGCCTGGCAAAGACAAGTAAGGCAAACAACTAGACAGCCACTCTCCATAGGTCAATGTAAACTACATGAAGTTGCAGCAGTGGGTGAATCATCTGCTTCACACCTCATCTTTTTGCTCAACTGCCCTTCCACTTGAAAGGTCCTTGTCAATCTGTCTGCTCTACAGCACACCTGACTGGTAATGACATTCATTATTCAAGACTGAGTTTAAGCTCACCTCATTTATTATATCCCTACTGAGCATTCTGGAATCTCAGTTCAACTGGCAAATTTTTTAAAAATTTTTGACCTGTATTTATCTTTGACTAGTGAAGTAAGTTCATTATTTTCTATTTATACAAATATAAACATCAGAGAGATAAATAATATAAAATTCCCACTCATCACCGCTTTTTTTCTGTAGACGTGTAACAGTGCAGAAGTGCTCAGATTATAGGTGTGAGCCACTGCACCTGGCCTAAAAATTTTCTTCATAATGCAAAAGAGGCAGAGGTATTCTTTGGAAACATAATTTAGCAGATAATGTGTATGATTTTCATGAAAATTTATTTTAGCCACTCCAATTCTTGATTATTCTGTTTAGTACAGTGCTGGGCTCTTAGGTGCTATTCCATACCTCTGGCTACTTTCTATTGTGTAAAGTACAATGTTAAAAAACACAAATTGGCTGGGCACGGTGGCTCACACCTGTAATCCCAGCACTTTGGGAGGTCAAGGAGGGTGGATCACCTGAGGGAAGGAGTTTGAGAACAGCCTGGCCAAATGGTGAAACCCTGTTTCTACTAAAAATACAAAAAATTAGCTGGGCGTGGTGGCACTCACATGTAATCCCAGTTACTCAGGAGGCTGAGGCAGGAGAATCACTTGACCCTGGGAGGCGAAGGTTGCAGTGAGCCAAGATCGTGCCATTGCTCTCCAGCGTGGGGAGTGAGAGTGAAACCCCATCTCAAAAAACAAATAACGACAACAAAAACAAATCACAAATTTTGATTAATGACAAAAATAAAGTATTGGAACTAATTATACTTTTGTAGAAAAATGTTCAGTAAGGAAACAGAAGTCCTAGTTTAGGGCCCAATTCTAAATTATTCAGATTGCTAGTTGGCACTTTTAAAATCATTTACCCTCTGAGAATTGAATCTGCAAAGATAAAGATTAAACTTTAGTCAGATACGAAGCTTTTATTATACGGTTCAATTTTTCTAACACATGAAGAAATGGGCTTCCTGTTCCTAATATTCCTGTTGCATTTACTGACTGCTATTCCTCTCTAGTATGCTAGGAAAGTCTTTTACCTCAGTATCTTTAAATGTAGACCATCCTTGATTCCAAGTTTTAGTCATAAATAATCAAACTTTCAAATGTACTCACTAACATACAATAAATCCATAATTTTTAGTACATACACCTACATCAATAATTTTGTTCTTTTCTATTATTATATGGCATTTTTTTTGTTTCATACTCTGGAATTGACATATTCTCCCATGTTTTTTATAATGCCTTGTTATATATCTATTTTCTCCTGATTCAGACTTTGTATTTGTTCTCCCAGAGCATACTAACATTGACACTAGCACCAGCCAAACAGTATCTCCTTCGTTGTTAGGTTCGGAGAATACAGGTTTCCTACTGGAAGCTCAGAAACAACAGAACCAACCGATGAGAAACAACCTCCCTCTCAGAAGTCTAAGTTTCAGGTTAGTGAGGCACATTTCTCATGCTTCTGAGTTTTAGGGATTCCACCTTTTTGCCTCAATGTCTTTTACTCTGTGATAGTACATGCTTTATATAGGTAAGTAAAAGTATGTACATAATATATAACATAAAGTACATTGCCATAATTCCTTAATGTACTTTAGTTAGCATTTTGTTATCTAGTTAACAATTCTGCATACCATGTTAAAAATTCTTCTTATAAAATTCTCTGTTAAAATAACTGCTATATTACCTGTCTCCTGACTAGACACTGACTAATCTATAAGTTTTTATTGAGAGTGGTCCAGGAACAGTTTCTCAAAGATTAGCTTGGGAATTGGCTTAATCATGTCTCAGAGCTTAAGCACAATCCCAGCTCCTTTGCCAATGGGAAATTGGATGCCAGTTAGTCATAGGATGATGCAGAATGATGAGAGATCACGTGTAGTTAATTTCAAGAAAAAGCCTTCTCCAGTAGACGTTCTTGAGAACTATAGGGTGTCTGCAATGAATCTTATTATAGAAATGTTGACTATAAAAATAGTGTCATGAAATCAGTTTTAGCCTGGTAAATATTTAACCACTAATTATTTTTTTTAATGAAACAGTATTTGTAGGCATGGCCAATTTCCTTGGTCTAAATATTCCCATCGTGGTCAATATCAAGCTATGAATGTGATGCCGCTGTACATGGAGGTGAGAAGGTACGAGCTGGTTGCAACACATGGCTGCATGAGATGGATTTTTCTGACTAAATTGGAGTTCTTTCCAAGAAAATGACAAACTCAACTGTGCAACCTATTATATCATGATCAGAAAACCACAGAGCCTCTTTAGTAGCCCTAGAAGAATCTCTTATTTATGAAGCCACAGGAATAGCTTTTCTGAAAAACAAATACAGACTTTAATGGTGAAGGTTGCAGAGATACAACACAAGTTGGATTGAGAGTATTGTCAATTTTTTTTGTATTGTTTTGTTTTGTTTGTTTCTTTGAGATGGAGTCTTGCTCTATTGCCCAGCTGGAGTGCAGTGGTGCAATGTCGACTCATTGTGACATCTGACACCTGGGTTGAAGCAATTCTTCTGCCTCAGCCTCCCAAGTAGCTGGGACTACAGACACGCACCACCATGCCCA
This sequence comes from Saimiri boliviensis, assembly GCF_048565385.1. Classification (NCBI taxonomy): domain Eukaryota; kingdom Metazoa; phylum Chordata; class Mammalia; order Primates; family Cebidae; genus Saimiri; species Saimiri boliviensis. The sequence continues at coordinate 14,849,154 of NC_133463.1, forward strand.
GCTAATTTTTTCGTGTTTTAATAGAGATGGGGTTTCACCATGTTGGGCAGGATGGTCTGGATCTCCTGATCTCGTGACCTGCCAGCCTTGGCTTCCCAAAGTGCTGGGATTACAGGCATGAGCCACCGCACCTGGCCCAAATTTTTTATCTGAAAGTAAGGATATCACCGGGAAAGTGTGAGACCCTAAGATTTGGAATGGAGACATCTGGGGAGACTTAAATGAAGATAAGGCCTCTTGGTCACTCTAATAAGTACTTCTTTAGCAAGTGAAAACAAACTTCCCTCCTGTTTCTGAGAAAACTAGCCTTCCTTTGTTTGAATACCTCACCTTGACTAAAATGATGATGAATATGTATCTCTTTGGATACATATTCTTGCCTAGACTCTTACATATATTTGCCTTTCTTCTTGGAACATGGCAGTACTGCGACTGAAGGCACTGATTTTTCTCTTTAGGGGAAGAATGCTTTACACATCAGCTCTCAAAGTGCATTTCTAGGGACAGCAGCATCTATATCACCAGAAAACTTGTTAGAAATGCAAATTATTGGGTTTCGGTCTGATCCTAGTGGATCAAAAACTCTTAGGATGGGCTCAGCAATTAATTTACCAACCTTTCCAATTGATTCTGATTCATGGCAAAGTTTATTTATTTATTTATATATTTTATTTTATTTTGAGACGAAGTCTCACTCTGTTGCCAGGCTGGAGTGCAGTGGAATGATCTCGGGTCACAGCAACCTCTGTTCAACCTCCTCGGTTCAAGCGATTCTCCTGCCTCAGCCTCCTGAGGCAGTTATAAGTGACATACTTAAGATAGTCACTCAGGATGCTGTTTGGAATTTTACATGCTAAATGATAAGGGCCCACCTGACAAAATGGGGTTTTGAAAGATTAGACACAATATATCCTGGACAGTATCTCAGATAATCCTTGTAGCAGGGGCTGACAGTCCAGACATCCCCTATTTGCTGACAGATGTGTAGGCCACTAGTATTAGCAAGCGTCATACAGGGATGTGGAATTACATGAGGGGGCATGTTTGGGGAAGCCTCTGTGTTATATTTTATGTCATAGTAGCATGTGTCAAGGTGGTTACCTAGAGCCTGCCATTCCCATTGGGACTTCCAACCAGGGCGAGAGGCCACTGCTACAAGGATTATCTGAGATGCCGGCCAGGACATATTGTGTCTAACCTTTCAAAACCCCATTTGTCAGGTAGGTCCTTCTCATTTAGCATGTAAAATTCCAAACAGCAACCTGAGTGACTGTTTTAAGTATGGATATCCCTATCCCAAAGATGCTCCTGTTATATACAATAAGGGAAAGCTTCTAAGATATGAGAAAGATCTGCCTGTATTTTTTACAAGCCACAATTAATAAATGTCCCCTCAAAGGACAGGGCTGGATTTCCTTTATGGCTCGTTGGCTATACTTAATCTTCCCTAGACACTGGAAGGGAACCTGCACTGTAGCAGCTGTGGTCTCAGACCTATTACCTTTAAATTCCACGAACATGGCAGCATCATCTGGGACATCCCTACCTTAGGCTCTTTTCTAGAGAGTGTACAATCTTAGATATACTGAAAGCCCCCACATAGGGCTTCCAGTTTTCTGAGATCATCCCTATAGTGTTTTCTTCTTTAAACTTTTGAGCTTTCAGCAATTACATATGTGGTGTTACAGTATTTGAGATCTCCCAGGTGTGGTCCTTTTCCCCTGCTTTTAAAGCAAAGGGTGACATATGCTATTGCCTGGTCAACTGTTCCCAATATAAAGATATGAAGCTTATCTTTGGGGGAACAAGTTTCTGGCACTGGGTCGGGGGAGGTTTTTCTTAGGAAGAGTTAGTTACCCCGTTGAAAGTGCTCCCATAGCATGTTCCATTTATGCCTGACTAGTTCTTAATGGTTAAAGACAAAGCTAACAAAGGGACTCCTAAGACAGTAAGTTCTAGGTCATCAAAACGTTTCTTAGTGTCATTGAACTGAGCAAACTGCTTAGGACAGACCCAGAAATTAGTTCTGTTGCATAAATGTGCCATGGCTGATACTGTAGCAGCTAAAGGATATGACATATTACCAAACTCAATAAAAAGTTCTGGTAGACTCAGTGATAGTAAGACTTTTATGTTTACTTCTTGTCTGTGACTATTAAAGCCACAAGCTGATCCTAGCATCCTGGGCCTGAAGCATGCAGCTTATGAGTGCTGAGACAACATCTGCTGCCAGCACTCAAGTGGGAAAGCAGCCCACACTCTCAGAGTACTGAGAAGGATGAGACATGCATGTTCATGGGCTGGGTGTCCCTCTCCACAGGGCTGGTCCAGAAAGGGTGTGGCCTATACCCCTGCTGAAGCCTCTGCTTGAGGGAGTTCTATTCTATGGCTTGGAACACCTAACACAAGAAATGCAGGAACAGTGTCAATTATCAAGGAGTGGGGGTCCTTCAAGGCCCAGGAGAGGATGTGGTGAAGATATCTTCTCTCTCCCTACTGCACCACAGAGCATAGCTGACAATATGAGAAAACACAAAAAAGCCACGTGGCTAAGAGCTTATCTACTGGTCATTCTCTTAAACTTTAGCTACTGGACCATAGGCCAAACTACAACATCAAAAATATTTTGCTAATACACCCCGCTATGAAACCAAGGGCAATACTTCAGCCACAAATAAAGACCCTATATAGAGCCTTTGTCCTTTGAAAACATCCAGAAACAAAGCCAACTGACCATACTCAGCTTATACTTCAGTTAAGGGAACACTGACCTTCCCAGATGAGAAAAAATGAGCACAACAACTCTGGCAATTCAAAAAGTCAAAGTATCTCCTACCTCCAAGTGAGTCCATTAGTTCCTCAGCAATGATTTTTAACCAGTCTGAAATGACTGAAATGACAAACATAAAATTTAGAATCTGGATGACATGGAAACTCATTGAGGCTGAGGCGAAAGTTAGAACTCAATATAAAGAATCTAAGGAATACAGTAAAACAATCCCAAGAGCTGAAAGATGAAATTGCCATTTTTAAATGAGAACCATACTGAACTTCTAGAGCTTAAAAATTTACTGCAAGTATTTCATGAAACAATCAAAAGTATTAACAGCATAATAAACAAGAAAAGAAACTTAGAGCTTGAAGACCAGTGCTTTGAATCAACTCAAATAAAAATAAAGAAAAAACGATTTTTTAAATGACCAAAACCCTTATAATTAAAGGATTATTTTAAAGAGACTAAATCTATGATTCATTGGCATTTCTGAGAGGGAAGGAGTGGAAATAAATAATTTGGAAACTATATATGAGGATATAGTCCATGAAAATTTCCCTAATCTTGCTAGAGAGGTTGACACGCAAATTCAAGAAATACAGAGAACCTCAGCTAGATACTAAACAAGATGACTGTCCCCAAGGCACGTAGTCTTATGATTCACCAAGGTCAATACAAAACTTAAAAAATCTTAAAGGCAGCTAGAGAAAAGGGTTAGGTCACATACGCAGGGAACTCCATCAGGCTAGCAGCAGAACTCTCAGCAAAAACCTTATAAGCCAGAAGAGCCTGGGGGCCTACTTTCACCCTACTTAAAAAAACAACAAAAAAAAATGAAAACCAAGAATTTTATGTTTCACCAATCTAAGTTTCCTAAGTGATAGATAAATAAATTTCTTTTCAGACAAGCAAATGCTGAGTGAATTCATTTCAACTAAGCCAATCTTTGAAGAGGTCCTTAACCCTTTTCCCATTAAGAAGAAAATATTAAAAAGTGAAGCTCACTGATACTGCTCATTTAATTTTACATAAACATGTTCTTTGAGGCTGAAGCAAATTTGACTGATTTTCAATATGAAAATACAATATAAAATCTGTTCTTGGAGTTATTTCTAAACAGCTAACATCAGAATCATCTGAATCATCAGAATCATCTATTTCAGAAAAAAAATCAGATTCCTCAAGTATATCTTTGGTCAACAACAGTTCAAGAACAATATTAACATCATAAGTAGGAATGTTACATTTTCTAGGATCTGACATTTTCAGCATTTGGAATTTACTATATTTTGTAAATGGAAATACCAATACTAAAAACAGAATGCTATAAATAGGATAATGTATTTTATTTCCAAAGCCAATATACTAAAATGATGCAAAAAAGAGTAGTAAAAGTAATATATTTTGTGGCAAAGTTATCTCAGAGTAAATGCTGCAGCTACAAGTGCCACCACTGAGTATTTTTGGTGCAAATGGGAAATAGGTTAAAGTAGTGGTAAACATAGGATGAAAAGAACACCTACTACCACAAAAATACACTTAAACACGTAGCCCACAGACACTATAAAGCAACAACATAATCATTTCTACATATCAACCACCTTACTACACAATGGCAGGATCAAAATCTGACATATCAATGCTAATCTTGAATGTAAATGGGCTAAATGCCCCATTTAAAAGACATTAGTGACAAGCTGGATACAAAGAAAAGACCCAACCATCTTCCATCTTCAAGAGACACATTTCATATGTAACAATACCAAAAGGCTCAAAGTAAAAGGATAGGGAAACAGGTACTATGCAAACAAAAGACAAACAACACACAAGTCACTATTCTTGTATCTGATAAAACAGACTTTAAATCAATAACAATTATGAAGAACAAAAAAAGGGCATTACATAATGATAAAGGGTGCAATCCAAGAAAAAGACTTACTTTTTCTAAGCATATACACACCCAACACTGGAGCACCCAGATTCATAAAACAAGTTTTTCTTAACCTATGAAAAGAATTAGACAGTCACACAATAATAGTGGGAGACTTCAACACTCCACTGGCAGTCTTAGATCATTAAGGCAGAAAACTAACAAAGAAACTCTGGACTTAACCTCAACACTTGACTAATTGGACCTAATAGACATCTACAGAATACTTCACCCAACATCCACAGAATATACATGCCTTTCATGTGCACACAGAATATATCCTAAGATCAACCACATAATCATAAAGCAATTTTAATAAATTTAAAAACTGAAATTATGTCAACCATACTCTCAGACCACAATGCAATAAAAACGGATATCAGTATCAAGAAGATCTCTCAAAATTACAAATATGCATGAAAATTAAACAAGTAGCTCCTGAGTAAACCCCCCAATTAAGGCAGAGTTTAAAAAATACTTAGAAATTAATGAAAACAGGGGCACAACTTACCCAAATCTCTGGAACACAGCTAATGCAGTGTTAAAAGGAAAGTTTGTAGCACTAAATGCCTTCATCAAGAAAATAGAAAGATCTCAAATTAACAACAAACATTATACCTAAATGAACTAGAAAGAAAAAACAAACCAGCCCCAAAGCTAGCAGAAGAAAAAGAAATAACTAAAATTAGAAAAGAAAACTAAACTGAGAGAGTCAAATCAAGAACATAATCCCATTTACAATAGCCACAGAAAAAAATGACATACTGAGGAATACATCTAAACAAGGAGGTGAAAGATCTCTACAAAGATAACTGCAAAACAGCAGAGTAGTGGCACAAAAACAAACACATAGACCAGTGAAGCAGAATAGAGAACTCAGAAATAGAGTTGTACACCTATAATCATCTGCTCTTCAATAGAGCCAACAAAAACAGGCAGTGAGGAAAGGACTCCCTATTCAATAAATAGTTCTGGGATAATTGGCTAGCCACCTGAAGAAGAAGGAAACTGGACCCATACCTTTTACCACATAAAAAATTAACTCAAGGATTAAAGATTTAAATGTAAAACTGCAAAGTATAAAAATCTTAAAAGAAAACCTGGGAAATGCCCTTCCTAATTGACCTTGGAAGGTAATTTTTTTATAAGTCCCCAAAAGCAATTGCAACAAAAACAAAAATTGGCAATTGGGACCTAATTAAGCTGAGCATCTTCTGCAGAACAAAGGAAACTACCAACAGAGTAAACAGACAACCTACAGAATGGGAGAAACTGTTCACAAACTGTCCATCTGACAATGGTTTAATATCCAGAATCAATAAGGAACTTAAATCAACAAGAGAAAAGCAAGTAACACCATTAAAGATGGGCAAAGAACATAAATAGACACTTCGCAAAAGAAGACATGCAAGTGGCTAATTAACACATGAAAATATGCTCATCACCTCTAAGTCATCAGAAATATGCAAATCGAAATCATGAGATACTATCTCATACCAGTCAGAATGGCTGTTACTAAAACATCAAAAAGTAACAGATACTGGCAAGACTTTGCAGAAAAGAGAACACTTGTATGCTGTTGGTGAAATATAAATTACTTCAGTCCCTGTAGAAAGCAGGTTTTAGACTTCTCAAAGAACTATACGTAGAACTACCATTTAATCCAGCTACTGGGTATATACCCAAAAGATAATAAATCATTCTACCAAAAAGACACATGCACTCTATATTCATTGCCATGTTATTCACAGTAGCAAAGACATGGAGTCAACTTAGGTGACCATCAATGGTGGATTGGCCATTGGAAAGGAAATATGATACATATACTCCATGCAATATTATGCAGCCATATAAAATAATAATATCATGTTCTATATGACAACATGGATGCAGTTGGAGGCCATGGTACTAAGCAAATTAATGCAAAAACAAAAAACCAAATACAGCATGTTCTCACTTATAAATGAGAGCTAAACATTGAGCTCACCTGGAGATAAATATGGGTACGATAGACACTGAAGACTACTAGAGAAGAGAGGAAGGAAGTTGGGTGTGTTTTGAAAAACTACCTACTGGGTACTATGCTCACTGACTGGGTGATGGGATCTGCACCCCAAACCTCTGCATAATACAATATTCTCAGATAATGAACCTGTACATGTACCCCCTGTATCTAAAGTAAAGTTGGAACTTCTTTTTAAAAGAATCAATTTTTTACCATCCTTGTACTTTTAGTTTCTTCAGAGAAGATGAAACTCCATGGGAGGGAGGAATTTAGTTCAGAAGAACAAAAGTAATCTGCTGTCTTCTTCCTCTGGGCAATGTCTCAATGAGAAGAGGTGAAAGCAAAAGATCCCTTAAATGTATTTTAAAAGTGGAAGACAGTCTAAAAGTAGATTGGACCTGGGTCCCATTTCCTTAGTAAAGTCTAAGTTGCAGTAGAGGTTGCAGTAACAAATATACAAAAAAAGTAGCCAGCCATGGGCAGGCACACAGGGAAAATATCAGTTCCCACAATCCTCTGTGTCCACAGAAAGCAGAGTGCCTAGAAAAGACTCCCACGACTCTACAAAGGATTTGGATATGACACTGACCCACTAAATTGTCTTCAGCAATAGTTTCAACAAAGAAAAGATCAGTACATGCAAAGTATGGCTTAGGGCAGTGGTTTTAATGCATGGTCCCTCAAAGAGCAGAATCTGCATACGCCGGCACCACGTAAGAAAGGGAGATAGATTTTCAGACCATGCTACAGACGTACTAAATCAGAAACTCTAGGAATGGGCCGAACTGTCTCTGTTCTAGTAAGTCCTACAGGGGATTTTGATGCAGATTTAAGTTTGAAGACCATTGCTGATGGATGCCTGCAGAGAGCAGAGGGATTGCCAGGAACTGTGGACCAGGAACCAAACATACTCCGAGGAACAGTAGGTAGGTGGGGTGGGTGGCAAAATTAGTAATTTTTAGAGTTTAAAACTTAATTGAGAAATTACTGAATTTGAGAAAGTTAACCTGTAATTGACTAGATTAGGATGAAACTAGATTAAGATGACTAGATTAAGATTAATGGCCTCACTTTGTTACCAGTGAAAGGTATCTGAGTTACCAGCAGCATGTTTGTACACAACTGCAGCAACTTCAATTCTTGCCTCCTCAGAAGAAAGAATTCAACTGAGGGGCATAAAGCAGAAGAGACCAAGGCCAAGTTTCAGAGCAGGAGTGAAAGTTTATTTAAAAAGGGATTTAGAACAAGAAAGAAAAGAAGGTGCGTTTGCAAGAGACCCAAGCAGGCACATGAAGGTTAAGTTAATCTTGATCCTAGGGCATTATAAGCTCACCTTTTCCCCATGATTATTCCCTTAGGGTGGGCTTCCTGCATGGGCAGTGCCCTCTTTACCCCTGGGAACTAAGCAAGTGCAGTGTGTTCAGGAAGTTGTATATGTGCCCATCTGAGGCTGTCTTCCTTTTTTCCCATGGAGTGTACCTGTAAGGTTGTGCTTTGCCTTTTTGTCTCTGAATACACATGCCCAGGAAGTTTCTTCTCCCTGGCAACTGTATTCCGTTAACACTTTAACGCTGACAGCTGTGGATTATCAGGAGATGGTCTCTCCCTGGCTTTAGAGAGGTAGTGTGATGATTGTTGAACCATCACCTGATATTCCTAGTGTTTGGAGAGCCCTCTCCTGACCTGCTCATGACTAACTACCTGTAACAACTTCACGAATAAAGAAACTGTATCTCAGGAAAGTTTGGTGACTTGTCCATTATCATAAGCCATTAAGACTGAGAAGCACCATTAAATAACTTTTTAATAGCAAACCAAGAAGAAATTATTAACATAGAAAAATCATGGCATTTTGTTCTGCAAAATCAAGGAAATAGTGATAATAATAGGAGTGATAATGAACTACCATGGCCTGGGAGGTGTTTTTTTTAATTGCACAGTCATACAGGACAGAACAGTCTGGAACATGAAGGCACCAGGCCGAATACACTCATGGAAACCAAATGCATTTTGATGACCTGCGAAGACCTCTTGAACTGATCGGACGACTTGGTCTGTGACATGGTAGACAGTCTTAAAGTCACCTGTAGTAAGCATAATGTATGATTTCAACTCAAACTTTAAGCCCCACAAACGGCCTTTCAAATGGATCAACTATGCAGATGCTATTGTGTGGTGAAAAGAACACAATATAAATAAAGAAGATGGAGACTTTTATGAATTTGGAGAAGATATCCCAGAAGCCCTGAGTGATTGATGACAGACATCATTAATGAACCAATCTTTCTGTGTCAACTTCCTTTGGAGATCAAGTCCTTCTATATACAGCAATGTCCTGAGGATTCCCATCTTAAGAAATACATTGACTTGTTGATGTCCAATGTTGGTGAGATTGTGGGACGCTCAATGCATACCTTGGATGGTGAAGAAATGCTAACAGGTTATAAAATGAAAGACATTGACCCGACTCCCTATTATTGGTATATAGATCAGAGAAAATACAACTCATGCCCTCACGGAGGATATGGCTTGTGTCTGGAAAGATTCTTAACTTGGATTCTGAGTAGGTATCACATCTGAGATGTATGCTTATACCCTTGATGTGTCCAGTGCTGCAAACCATAACCAATGCTTCCTGAAGCATGAAGGAAAGAATATGATTCATGAAAGGAATAGGCTCCCCCTTTAAAAAAAAAAAAAAAAAAAAAAAAAAAGAGCAAAAAAGCCAGTCTTTTTTTGTTGTTGTTGTTTCATTGGCGTATAACTGTTTCGTTTTCTCTTTCTGTTTTTTATTTTTACTACTGTAAAAAGTAGCCCAAACCAGTTGAAAATCAAGTGACATGAGATTGTCATCTTTAAAAATGCCCATTTTAAAATTTGGGGAAAATATGTGGCATGTAACTCTGCAGTGGATACATTTCATCATTTTATCCAGTTCTAAGTCATATATGCCATATAAATACTTTAATAGTTTTTAAATTATGGTCTAATTCATTCCAGTAACTTAATTTTTCTGGTTTTTTTTTAAGTATAACTGGAATTCTTTAATTCATTTTATTGTATCAACAAGTTTAAACAAACATCTTTGGGAAAATTGGCAATACGGTGTGGAAAGCTGCTAGTGCTAGAACACAGTATAATTCAGCAGTAGATACTGGAATCGAATGAATGTAGCCTTTTGTGTCAATTATTAATGTTTTCTAAGTCTGTGTAGCTGCTTATAATTCTGAGGCATACAAACTGATATGGAAGAATTTCTGAAAATGGAGGTAAGAGCACAAGTAGCTGGGACTACAGGTGCACGCCACCATGCCTGGCTAATTTTGGTATTTTTAATAGAGACAGGTTTTCACCATGTTGGTCAGGCTGGTCTTGAACTCCTGACCTCAGGTGATCCACCCACCTCAGACTCCCCAAATGCTGAGATTACATGTGTGAGCCACTGTGCCTGGCCTTGAACTAACTTTTAAATAACATAATTAGACAAAATTATTTTCTTTTCTGCTAATACCATAACCCTTTTCAGCATATTTTGTATACAGAATTACATGTTAACTAGAATTTTATCCTTAGTAACCTAAAACTTTTGTGAAACCCTAAAAAGCAAGACATCCTGAACTATTAATTAGATATGTGCATTTATAGATAAGAACAACTCCACAAGTTTAGAAACATACTTCCCCATATTACAACCTTTTTTAATTGGAAATAACCCAGCTATTAAATGAACATTAAAAATATCTTTAAGATTTTAATTTACACAAATAGTTTACCTAAAACATTTATCCCATTCACTGTACTTAATTTTTACTTTTAATAAGGGAGACATAGGACATCAATCAACCTATTAAAATGAACATTGGTTTGGTCCAGAAAGGTGCGACAACTTGAGGCAATGAGGGTGTTGGGGACTTTCATATGATCTTTGTGTTTTTATTCCACCAATAATTTTAAAGCTAGCTTGTTTAGTAAAGTTATACTTTAAGTCACCTGAATTTGAAAATTTGTTAGACTTATTTATTTAATTTATGAGTGGTCTTTTACTTATAAGCCAATTTGGTACACATAACATATAACAAGTGTACATACAAATAAACTCATCTAGACATGGATACACACACATAAATGAAGATCCAATAGCTTGGAACCCTAGCCATGAGATAGCAATACAGGCTTGCTGGTTTTGCTTGCCCTAATAGATAATCCAATGAAAGCCATGAACCAAAATTTTGGGTAAAGCAGTCTTCTTGGCAGTTTGATTTATAAAGGCCAAACTTCCTCAGATTCCAAAGAACACTGGGGCCTAACCGTACCAAAAAAGAGCATAACACGTACACCAGGCCCCCTGCTTAGCACGACAGCACAAAAGCCTGGATACACGCAACACCATTCTACCTTCCTGCGCAACAGCAAACTCCAGATTCCAAACAATGTTGGGGCCAAAACAGCATTGCAACTGCAAGAGGAAATTCTGAGGAGGACTTAATATTAGACCTCAGGATCTGTGCCAAGAGTGTCCTCCTTGGAAGGGTTGAGGCCTGCAGGACCCACGGAGCATCCTTCTGTGGGGTCCAATCTTAGAAAACATCTCTGACCTTAGTTGTGTGCCAAATGCTGGTGTTTTCCTCCAGAACATGCTATGAACTTTATAAGAATACTCGTGAGGCCAGGCGTGGTGGCTCACACCTGTCATCCTGTAACCAACCGGTCGTGGGATGGGATGGGGTTTAGCTCCCTGCCGATTTAATGTGCTGAGGTTCTTGGCCTCTCTTTGCCCCAAGAATAGGGAAGGGGTCCTAGTGGTGCAGGGAGCTTACAGTTTAAGTAAATATTCGACCCATAGAGTTTGGCAGAGAGCGACTTATTAGGCAAAGGGAGAAAGAGAAGTAGAGAGGGCTCTCATTAGAGAGAGCTCCCATGCTGTTGTGGAAGGGGATCCCACAGAGGGAAATCTGCACAGGTGGCGAGGGAGAGAGAGCTCCCACGTTGCCGTAGGAGGAGATCTGGAGAAGTCTGCACAGCTAAGGGGCAGTGGGGTTTTAACTTTGAAGTTATTCCCACCCCATTCATGTTCTTGTCTAATGAGAATAGTTCTTTTAAACTTCTGGAGTGACTGATCTTCGACTCTGATGCTGGATTGGCTGTCCAGCCCAGAACAGAGGCTCTTCCTCCCAGAGCTTTCTGTGGACTTTTTTTTTTAAACAAAGGAGCACATCTGAAATTTTACCTAGCCCACATGCAGGAAAGTTAGACAAAGAACTCTGGGTTTCCAGATGGGGAGGTGGATAGAGACATGGTGCTGGGGAGTTCTTGCCTTTGAAACCACTCCCCTTGTGGACCCGGGAAGAGAAGTTAACACAGTCCCTCAATCCCAGCACTTTGGGAAGCCCAGGTGGGCAGATCATGAGATCAGGAGATTGAGACTATCCTGGCCAACATGGTGAAACCCCGTATCTACTAAAAATACAAAAAAATTAGCTGGGTGTGGTGGCACATGCCTGTAGTCCAAGTAAGTCACAAAGTCATTTACTAAGCCTATGCCCTATAGAGAGGGTATTTCCTGCCATAGCTGAAGTATAAATCGGCCTTATGTTCCCTGCCTCCAGACTCTACTTTCCTGCCTCAATGTGATAGTGAGAACAGTCAAATATTAAAAACAGAAATCCTCAAAGCAAATAAACATCAAAACGTGGTGAATAACTTCCCTTCTCTGCATCTTGCTTCCCCCAGTCTCTTCACTGTTGGCTCACTCAGTCAGAGGATGAATGATCCACATTTACTTTCTCTATGGCACTTGGGTAGAGAGAACTTCAGCTGTCACAAGAAATGGCACGACGAGCTTGGCTAAAATGACTAAACTCAAGGGTAGGAAAACAGCCCAGGCAACACGGCATCACGACCCACCAATTCTTCCATTTCTATTGTGTTAAATATCACACAACAGTTACGTAGCTTTGTTATACTCCTCAAAGGAGTTCCTGAGAAGCAGTTTCTACTAAAGAGAGTGCTTTTTATTTTGTTCTACATGCCCTAGAGTTCTGAGCTTAACCACACCAACTGGATTTGTCTATTTTGTTTATTAGTGGCCTAAATAATGTTATGACCGGTGGGATTGGGAAACATTTTAATGTTGCTTAAAAACATTTTAGGAAGACTAATATAGTGGTTAATAGCCTGATTTGGATCTAGAGTTAACAAGATTAGAATCCTGACTCTACCACTTTCTACTCTAGTATACTTGGGCAACCTAACCTAACTCAGTGTTAAATTAATCATCTAAAAAACAAAGATAATAATTTGCACTAGCTTGTTTTAAGAATAAAAGATGATGATGAAAATAAAACTCACTATAATGTCTGACACATTGTCTGTACCAAATGGCAGTTGTTACTGACATTATTCTTTTATAGAACTGAAAACTTCAGAAAGTCCTATAATCTCTCAATTTTGGGGGATTTCTTATGACCTTTGTACCTGCTTTCAGTACAAGCAGAGTCCAGTGTAAAACAGACACCTGGCCAAAAATCCAGGTCAAAACTGAAAAGACCTAGGTAACACCTAGGTATTGTTGTAGGGGAAAATGGGCTATTAATAATTATGGGGAAAGAGAGGCAGATAGTTCAGAATAAAGCTTCAGGCAGGCAGAGAGAATCATTTCAACAAAGCTATAGATCAATGTTAATGGATACATTTGGTTTCATAAATTATAAATGATTTGAACTCTTTATATTACTGTAAGAGCAATTTTGACTAATTTACATACATTTGCATATATACAAATTCTATAACAACCTTGAAAGATAAATGTTATCAACCACCACATTTGAAATATGAAGATACTGAGGATCAAAATGATTCTGAACTGTACCGAAGATCAGAAGCCAGAAAGTGGCAGAGACCAGATTAGAACCCAGACCTGTTTGACTCTACATTCCTACTCTTTGTGTTTTTTTTCTAGCGTTGGTTTCAGAGCAAATCCTGAACTCTTGGAGGATGGGAGCAGTAATGTTCCTATGTACCCTTGTGACTATTTGCTGTGGGTTTTTTGCTGCACTGTCCCCTTGTGCCCTGCCTTCAGGGCTGCTAGCCTGAGGTCAATTCTGGGAAGCTGCATTGGTGACCATCAGGATGCAGGCACTGACCACTGACGGCAATAGCACTTGTTCTGGCTTGGCTTTGGGCCTGGGGAAGAGGACAGTGTATTCTTTTCCTAGGGTTACCTTAATGAAGTTCCACAGACTGGTTGGGTTAAAACAATGGCAATTTTTTATCTCATTGTTCTGGAGAGCAGAAGTTCAAGATGGAGATGTTGGCTGGACCATGCTTCCTCTAAACCCTTTAGGGAAATGCTCTCTTGCCTCATGCTGCCTTCTGATTTTTTCTTTTTTTTTTGCTTGCAACCTTTGTCTTCCTGGACTGGAAGGTGCACCACTTCAATCTCAACCTTTGTTCTCCACATGGCACTCTACCATGTCCTTGTCTTCACATAGCTGGCTTCTTATAAGGACACCAGTCATGTTGAATTCCTGGCCCATGTTACTCAAGGACGATCTCATTTTAACAAGTTACATCTGCAATGACCATATTTCCAAATAAAGTCACATTTTAAGGTTTAGAGGATTAGGACACCAACATATTTTTGTTCAGGAGACACAATTCAACTCATAGCAGAGAGAATGTTGCTTCTCTCATTTTTCTCTTTTATATTTTCTAAAATTTTGCGTGTTCTATAGTCATGACTCTTATTGAGAACTTTATCAAAAATATTAACTTTCTAGAATACAACAGAATTCTAGAGGCAAGGAAATATGTTTATATTTAAATCATCCTTATAAAATACACCTGTTGGTTTCTTCCTAAGAATCATTGAGTATATTGATAACAGGATGAAAAAGTAATCAAAGTGTACCCAGTAGACCGAGGCATAGTGGAAGTCAAGCCATGCCCTTCCCATGTGTCTGTGCCATTGGCACAGAGGTATAGTTTTTCTATAGTTAGATCACTGCCACACTCATTTTTCCCAGGAAAGTTTCTCAGCCTTTATCCCTTCTCAATAGAACAACAGTCAGTCTTTGAGATCACATGAAAATGTTAGAGGTTGAGTCCAAGGCTGCATTCCAATCTCATTTCACTATCAAGCATTCAGAGAAGAGCCCATAGCCTATAGGCAAAGCAGGTGATCAGCAAGAACAGATGGCATGAATAAGTGGCCACAGCAGCCACCTGCAAAGCCATGCTGTCCTGGGCATAGCAGCATAAACGTTGCAGTCATAAAATGGACCAAGCAGAAATCCACCTCAGCTGCAGCTGCTGTAAAGGAAATTGACTGGGATAACTTTGGAACTTGGACCCCAAACAGAAAACAGCTATTCCCACGAGAAGGTGCTTAAAATGGCTGTTAATTCCGTAACACCTAGAAAATTAATGGGAACACAAAGAAAC
The DNA here is from genome assembly GCF_048565385.1 of Saimiri boliviensis. NCBI lineage: Eukaryota > Metazoa > Chordata > Mammalia > Primates > Cebidae > Saimiri > Saimiri boliviensis. Next base: position 14,864,304 of record NC_133463.1, read on the forward strand.
CACCCAACGCAGAAAAAAAAAAAAAACAATGTTGAAGAGCTTTCTGATTGTAAAGATGACCACAGAACCAAGCAAAGGAGGAAGGTATTTATAGAATAAATTAAGACCACCACCACAATAAACCAATCGTAAAGATCCTCTTTGATGTCGACTCTAAGCATTTTCTGATGGAAAGGCCAAGAATGATCTCTCTGCATATGGCACGAAAGGCTCTAAAGGGGCTAAGAGAAGAGCATGAGTTTTGTGTTTAAAGCAGTGCTGCAGAATGTTAGTCTAACTATTATCAAGACAGTTTTCCTTTGAAAGTCTCACAGTGAAATATTTGTACATATAGGTATTATCTGAACCTCCTTCCCCAAAGTGCAGATCCCTGGGCCCTTTGTGTTGTAGGAATCTGGTTAGGTTCAGTGCAAAGTGGGTGTAGGAGAAGGAGGTCAGTCCCCCACAGACTGTTACATGGAATCCATAGGGTGTGACCCATGTGGTAGGTTCATGGGGAAGAATTTTCCATATAAATCAGGCAGATCATCCAACTGGTTTATTTGTCAGAGAAGCTAGACAGGGAAAATCCAAGTATGAATCAAAGGTACAGCTCTTACGAAAATGAATGAGAGAAAGTGGATTCGGAGCAGAGGAAATTCTGGAAGCCTGGAGGGATGCCCTGCCCCTGAGAGAGAAGCTTACTATTCAAAAATCTTAAGCCTCATGCAGGGCAGCTGAAAAATGAGCCAAACTAAAACTGAACTGGAACCTTATTTTTGTGTGTGCATACTACGTTACATAACAACCCAAATTTTCCCTTCTTTTGTTTGTCTGGCCCATGATTAACCCTTCAAGCATGGCATAATGAAATGAAAAAAAAAAAAAAAAAGGAAAAGAAAGCCAGCTTCACTCCTTTATGAGTGACAATGACTACCAAAGTGCCTTCTATTCAACCATCAGGGCTTACGAGAGTAAAATCTCAGCATCTAAAACATCATCTTTTTGTGTTCATATAAAGGGCCAAGGAATTGTGCAGTTAGTTGGCATAAAGGAAATCTATGTGGACAGTTTTTAGATGCTGATTACAATAATTTAAATAACTTTGTTTTCATAGTACTTAATTGTGGAATGCACAAAATTTTCAGAATCCTGTGTGAGTTCTTGCAGTATCTTCCTGAGGCAGATGAAGAACAAATACCTTCATTGAAAGAGTTCATGTTGTAAGGAATTACACTGAGAGACACCCAGGACATGTCTCGATCTACATGAGCATTGCCCTACACTGATGCTGGGTGGTCCTAAGTGGATGTCCATTGCCTACAAAACTACAACTGCCTTTTCCACAGCCTTTCAGAACATCTGCCAGTGCTAATCAAACAAATTCTGGTGTAATTAGACAGTCCTAATGCAAATGCTTAATAAAAGCATGACATTCTTATCTGATTACTTTGCTGCTGCAGAGAAAAAGGACATAATTTAACATTAAGCCTATAATTAGCAAATAGTGTTCTTTTGCTAGGATAAACAAAATCCCTTGCATTTTGACAATGACTTACAATCAGAGTTGAAATTAAAATAACCTAGATACTCATAACTCTACTTTGAATGCACTAAACCAGTCAATATCATTTAAGTTGCATTCAAAAAGTAAATTCAAATCACTGCTTTGCAAGAGCTGATTTTACTGGGAGCTGTTACTTTGTTTAAAAATTATTTTTAGTAACATGGGAATCTTCATTAGTCACGTGGACTCTTCATTAGCAACATGAAAATTTTCATTCCGCTTTATTTTTATTTTCAGTTTCTTAGTTTAATTTTAGTGGTTGCAGAGTATATGCTGCACATTAGAAAGTGTATGGATTTTATAGTTCACATTAAGATAGCAAAGGTATAAATGGTACAGTCTTAATCACATCTTTTTTCTGGTTCCTTCTATTAAGAAGAAAAGGTACCCAGTGGCTCCATCTTTTATGTTTCAAGTCAAGGGAGTCAATTAATCCAGTCTGGATTCTCAACAGCTTAGAGTACTTAGTCCCGGGCTGCTGTTGCACAGGTTTCTATTGGTGATCAGGGAAGCTGATAGCCCTCATATAGTGCCACAGATTAGGAGCTGAACAGAAGCTACCATTCTGTTCTACAGTGCTTAATAATGACAAGTTCCCTGACATGACCAAGAGAGTGAGTGCCTAAGACACAGTGAGTGGAAAAGGTCCTGTGGAGAGCAGATCAAGCAACTGAGAGCCCTGTGTGTGGGAAGGATCAGCCTTGATGACAACGTGTATGCTGAAGTTGTCAAGAATCAAAGCTGGAGCGGGTCTCCTGTTTCATAAAAGAAATGTATCTTAGACTATCTATACTGCTGTATAAAGACACCCAAGATGAAGCAATTTATAAAGAAAGTCATATTCACAATTCTGGAGGCTGGAAGTCCAAGATCAAAAAATGATTCCTTGTTACTGCCTCTTCCAGCAGGAAGGAGTGCTGTGTTCTCAGGCAACAGAAGGGATGAAAGGGCAAGAGAGCCCAAACTCCTTGTATCAAGCCAGTTTACAGCAGTATTAATCCATTCTTGAGGGTGAAGTGCTCTTGACTTGCATGCCTTCCAAAAGGCCCTAACTCTCAACACTGTTGCATTAAGGATTATTTCCAACACATTAAGTTTGGGGGACATATTCAGACTACAGTAGAATGATGAAAACCAGGAATTAGAACCAATAGAAATGAATAAAAGGAAACAAAAATAAGAAGTTACAAAGAGATTGACTGGATATATGAGATTTAAATCTTGCAAAGTCTTTAGAAGAAAGAGAAAAATCAAAACTCTAAGGTCAATAAAAAGAAGAAAAACCAAAGAAATCATGACAGCCAAAAGGAGCCTAAAGAGACATGACAACTAAATGTAATGTGGCAATCTGGATGGTATCCTGGAACAGAAGAAGAACAGTAGGTAAAATGTAAGGAAACCTGAGTAAACCATGATCTTCAGTTAATAATAATGTCTCGATGTTGGTTCATTAAGTCACTGGTACTTAGGAAAGTAAAATGTCAGTAGTAGAAGAAACTGGGTGTGAGGTATCTGGGGATTCTCTCACTAAGTTTCTCAATTATTCTGTAAATGTAAAATGAAGTCTTTTAAAAAATAAATTAACTATAATGAAGGATTCAATGAACATGTTAAGAGCAACCTAGATAGAGTTTACAAAAAATCAGTGAGAAATCAAAATATCAAGACAGATCAGAAGATAATGAGAATAAAGGATAAGGAGACAAAAAGATCTAAAATAATGAAGAGGTTAACAAGCTAACAGGCAGAGTGAGATGGTCTAAACAGGAGTTTCTGCAGAAGAGAAAAGAACGAATGAAGCAGAAGTAATATTACAAAAGATAATGGCTTAGAATGTTCCAGAACTGATGAAAGATCTCAATCCTTACATTCAAAATCCCAGTGAAGCCCAAGCAAGGTAAATAAGAATAAATACATACCAAGACTCTTAGTGAAATTGTAGAAAATCAAAGAAGATAAGCAAAGTAACAGCCTTAATACTGACAAATAGCTTCTCTAAGGCATCCACAGCAGTTGAAAGAAAAAAGGAGACTATCCCTGGCATGCTAAAAGAAAAAAAAAAAATGTAGCTGTTAACCTTGAATTTCATGCAGAGAAATTACCTCTCAAGAATCAAGGCAAAGGGGGCAGATTTTTCAGGTAAACAAAGAGCAAAAGTGTTTGCTACTTTAGGTCCCATTCACTTTTCATCAGTTACATTGTATAATTAGATGAGGATGCGAGAGAAATCACCACCCCTAAATCTTCTGAGTCTTTGATGGTTTTCCTAGTTCCTACAGTATCCCCTAAAACAGAGACACATGCCGTGCTGCTGTTTGGTAGATAGCGGGGTCCAGGAATCTCTCACTGGTTCTCTACACCTTTGGTCTTAGTTCATCAGGAGAGACAACAATGTAGAGATGCTGCCTGTGCCTAAAGATGTTAATTCCAGATATATACTCAGGAGCTGTGAAAACAACCATAAAATGGGATGGAAGCCCTTTAGATTTTCAAGCAGGTTAATGTAAAAACTTCAGTTTTCTCCTGATGCCCATAAACCCCAAATAAGATTGGTGATATTCAGCAGTGTTTGTGGGTTCCAGGAATTAGGTGAATTAGGTGAGACATGGTGCCTGATAGTTTTTAAAGGATCTGATATTTTTATTCCATTGAAGGATTACCCTAGTAGATGGCCTTAGGGTCCTTCGAGTATGGCTAGGAAAAGCTTCACAGGTCATCACACATAATGAATACATTGCAAGGTTCATTCTTCAGCCCACACTGTCTTCCTTCCTTCAAGTTCTTGTATGTTAACTGTTTCAGGACTGGGAACTGAGACAGAACTGAAACCATTTATTGTGGTGGCTCAAGACAAACTTTATTCTCGAGACCTGAAATTTTATTTTTTAGTTTTGATTTGCTTCCAGGAAATTCATGCTCAATTGACTCATGGCTTTGACTTGGCATTTGCTACTCTGGTGTATGGAACATTTCTTAATTTTTATGACAGAAACACTGCAGTCTTCCAAAGTCTTACCATAAATAGAATCTAGATTTTGGAGGAGCACAAGAGGGAATTTAATTAACTAATATAGTTGCCTCATTCCAGAGTACTAGATTCCTCCCCAGGTTGATGGATGGGAATTGTCACTGCCAACTGCCTTACTTTTTTGCCTGGAATAAATTCCAGCTTTCTCTTATTTAACTAATGGGCTTTGAAAGTGTATTACTGTTAACCTGAGTCAGTTAGGGTTTATAAATGCAAACAACATTTATATTAAATGGTATTTAATTAATAATAGTATTTAATGAGTATTAAATCGTATGGGAAATTTATTAGAATATTATTAGATAAGTTCATAATTAGGTTACTAATCCCATTTTTGGAAAACACTCAGGAGGCAGGTAGCTCTGGAGAACTAGGTAGAAGGGATGACAGTCAGGCATCTGTAAGAACAGAGTGTCTGAGTCCACCATAGTTTGCAGTGTGAGAGTTAGTACTCACTCAGAAATTATCATTATTTTTGTCACCCATGATATTTCTTTAATCCCATCAAACTTCTAAACAGAGCAAAAATTAGATTTCACATACAGCATACATCATTGGCAACTGCTCCATCAAATTTTTTCAGTTTTATTGCAAGTTTGTTTTGACAACATCTTTAAAGGAACTTTTGTATTCAAATGCTTCAATCAGTACACTAAGAGGCAAGAGAACAAACATTTAAGAGAATAAGAATTGTGTTATTTTAAAACCAGTAATAATTAAGCTACCTCTAAGCATGACCTTTATAATCAGCTTATTAATATTCCCAAAGTAAGAAATTGAGTGGTAACTGGAACATGAGCTACTTAAACTTCCGTTAAAAAAATTAGCTGTAGGTTATATCTCATTAAACGTGTATCAGAATACCCTGGGGACAATTTTCTGGCTTAGGAAGCAAATGTCTTTATTAGTTTTGTAATAGGAAGCAAAGGTAAGTTATATAACACCTAAAGCTAGACAATCACCTCTGAAAAAGCTTTTAAACTGAGTTCAGGATCAAAAGAAGTGAAAAACTTTGTAAATAAGAAAAATAATTAAGAGTGCAGATTTGGGGAATTAAAACAAGGATAATGTATAAAGACAAAGGAGAACAGAAGAACAAGACACCCTAGATCTTAACAGTAAGTAAATAATTCACAATTCCTCTTTTCTTTATCTGCCAAGGACATACAAGATAAACTTGTGGATAAAAATTAATCCCCTGACTGATAATTTCACAAGGTGAAATTCTCCATGCCAAACTTCAGAGGCTTCTGCTGTAAGAAAGGATTTCTTCCAACTAGAAAAAAGAGTGAAACCCTTGAGTTGCTTGAATTATAAGAAGCTATATTTAGGAATGTCTTGTAAATGGATAATTACAAGAGGTTGGTTTGGTTGATAGAAGAAAAGTCAGACAACTCTAAATTTGGACTGGGTTAATAAAGAATAATCTTTTTCCCCAAGCTCTTTCTGTGGTACCATATGTTTGAGTAACTTGAATTTGCCTGACAACTTCAGGCAAAGGGTGAAGTGTATTCACACGTGGTAAGAAGTGTATTCACGTCTTAGTGGCAGCAGTGCTCTGTGGATGGTGATGATAGGCATTAACAGGTAAAATTAAGGCCTCATGGGGTGGCTCATACCTATTAATCCTGGGAATCTGGGAGTCCAAGGCAGGAGGATCACTTGAAGCCAGGAGATTGAAACCAGCCTGGGCAACAGAGCAGCACGCCATCCCTGGAAACAGACAAACAAACAAACAAACTTAGCCAGGCATGGTGGCAGGTATTTGTAGTCCCAGCTACTTGGGAGGCTAAGGCAGGAGGATCACTTGAGCACAGGAGTTTGAGGCTGCAATGAGCCAAGATCATGCCACTGCACTCCAGCTGGGTGACAGAATGAGACATCGACTCAAAAAAACAAATTTATTTTTAAGCCTAAATTGTCTTCCCACAGTTGTAAAACTGACTTTTGGCCAACGGAGAAGGTGAAAAACTGAAGCACAGCTTTGTAAACAAATTCAGACTAATTCCATGATCCTAAAAACTGTCAGCCTCAGATTTCCATTCTAAGAAATGAAAATGTTAACTAATCTCTGAACACCCTTTGATTCTCCTTCTGTGCTTGCAGTTTAACTCATTAAAAAGGAATTATCTCATTATGACAAAATATTATTACGTATTTCCTTTTAACCATTTTTTTTTTTAGTCTAATATTGTCGAGCTTCACACTTATTTTCTGTTAACACTAGAGGTCAGGCTAAGAATAGACCTGTTTTGTACATGATGGACCACGTAAGATATTATAGATACTTTAGATATTTCGACTCTTTTTAGTTAGAACTTTTGAATTTCCATTGTAATTGTTACATTAGTCATTCACATTTTGTCAACAATAAAGGTAACACAAGTATTTTTTTTCCTGAACACTAAAAAAATTAAGAAAATTTAAAAGTATACCTTTGATATATGTGGTAATATTACAAATAAAAATTCAACAGAATTTTTAAAGTAAATCAACAACCTACATTTTCTTCACCTAAATATACCATTATTATACACATTTTCCTAAACTTACCCATTTATTTTTCTTTTACATTTTCATATTTTCCCCCTGCAGAATTACAAGCACTATGACAAAAGTAACAATTTACCACAACCTTGAAATAACCTTGAAAATCACACAAAAGCAATAATAAAGATGCAAAATTAATAGCATCACTTTAAGCTTACGGCTCTAGGTAGCCTTTTGAACTTGCCAGGAGTTTAGGTGAACCTTATACATAACCAGTCTCACACCCAAATGCACACAGAAATAGACTTAACACCATTTTACAGAGAATGAGTAAATTATTTCATGCCACACTGGTAATCTAAAGTAAAGCAGGTAAGGGTATGAAAATATGTTAAAACTCAGAAAAGAAGGTAAGAAAACATTAAGCTAGGGCTTCATGGTCCATACTAGGTGGAACTGGTCTCTACGCAAATATAAACAGATAAAATACACTCTGCATTCCAGAAATACAGAACCTCTAGCCTTTGGGGGAAAAAATAAATAAATGCATCGTGTGTGTGTGTGTGTGTGTGTGTGTGTGTGTGTGTGTCCCACTCATTCATTTAGTTCACACATGCCTACATATTTGCCACTAAGTCTTTTTCTTTAGGCAGTGTAAGATATGCATGCAAATCTTTAAGAAATTTTTACCCCCTAAAACAAGAGGCTCTTCCAGAAAATCAAACACCGCATGTTCTCACTCATAGGCGGGTGTTGAACAATGAGAACACATGGACACAGGGAGGGGAGCACTACACACTGGGGTCCATTGGGGGGAAATGGGGGAGGGACAGGGGGGTGGGGAGGTGGGAAGAGATAGCATGGGGAGAAATGACAGATACAGGTGAGGGGAAGGAAGGCAGTAAACCACACTGCCATGTGTGTACCTATGCAACAATCTTGCATGTTCTTCACGTGTACCCCAAAACCTAAAATGCAATTAAAAAAAAAAAGAGGCTCTTCAGGAAATTACTTTATCTTCAAAGAACCAATGTTATCAACCATCTCCCTAAAAGAAAGTCTTTGCCTGAAGAATCACTAGATAAAAAGGCAAGACACCAAGCAAAGGACAGAGGCGATTTTCCAAATGAGGTCCGTTGGGTTGAGATAAATGTGCTAAGCCGCAGTTAGAGGACCTGCACTCCTGATGAATCATTTCCACCACGCCTTGACCCTGCGCTTTGTGAAGGCCTCTGCACTCTCTTAGCACTCAGGGGCGGGCCTGACTGTTTGGATCAATTGATTGAATCAATTGACCTTTTACTTTTCTTTTTTTTTTTTTTTAATTGTTTCCTCAACCCTTTAAATTCCCCATCAGTGTTTTGTTTTCTCCAGAGCACCTTTCCACACTCAGACACGTGGAATGCCTTTTCATCTATGGAAAATGAAGACTCCTCACAGGTAGAACTTGGAGGTAAAGGGCTAAGAACAGGGCAGATATTCTTATACTATTTCTGTTTCTGCTGAGTGAACAGGGAAAACCCCTACATTCACCTAATGGCAAAGTTATAACGGTACACCCCTTTTTACAGTCAAGACCACGTTTCTCAGAACTGCTTTCACTGTTATTCACCAACCATATCATATCCAGGTGAGGCGCTTTTCATTATCTTTGTCCTCTTGATCCCAAACAGTTCCTCCACCCAGGCTTTCTGAACCACAGGATGGTTATACTCCTGCCTCTAGCTTGGAACAGCCTGGTCCATAGCTCTCTAATGAAAATAATGTGACCGTGTCATCCTGGAGCCCACAGGAGAAGCAGATAGCAGCACAAAATACCATATATATATATATTTTTCTCTCTGTATTGCATCCTTGCCTAACAAGATTAGTTTTGAGTAACTTTGGAAACAAACAAGTTGGATTGTTGACATCAACATCCAAATACGTGTCAAGAAGGAAGCAAGTTAAACATATCCTTGGCCGGGCGCGGTGGCTCAAGCCTGTAATCCCAGCACTTTGGGAGGCCGAGGCAGGTGGATCACGAGGTCGAGAGATCGAGACCATCCTGGTCAACATGGTGAAACCCCGTCTCTACTAAAAAAAGTGCAAAAAATTAGCTGGGCATGGTGGCACGTGCCTGTAATCCCAGCTACTCAGGAGGCTGAGGCAGGAGAATTGCCTGAGCCCAGGAGGCGGAGGTTGCGGTGAGCCGAGATCGCGCCATTGCACTCCAGCCTGGGTAACAAGAGCGAAACTCCGTCTCAAAAAACAAAACAACAACAACAAAAAAAACAAAAAACATATCCTTTGCCATTCTGCAGCTGATTATATTCTAGAAGGCACAGCACTGATACAAATTATAAGATGTTTAGCTGCCTTAGCATTATTAAGGGATGACATTATGCAAATATGATTTGTATATTCTTCATCTTTAAAAATATTCATTGCTGGGTTCTCTATATATATTGGTTTAATGTTTATTAAAAGTGGCTTGGAATTTATTATTAATAAAAAGTCAATCTACTCTAGTGGTTTACCATTTAAGAAGATCTTGCTACGGATCTGTTTAGTGAGATTAAAAATCTCTTCTTGTTTATTCTGTGGTATAGGATATGGGCTATGATACATTGATATAACATGAATTATATAAACACACGTATTTTGCATTACAAAAAGAGATGGATTTAAAAAGTATAGTTTTTTTTTTTATTGCTGCCAAGTACCCAGTTCCATACCAAGGATATTGTCAAATTTTCAAAACAAAGGAAACAGAAGGCTCTTATATAATTCTCAGTTTATAGGGAGTGGCACTGAAGCTTAGAGGTTAACTCATTCACTCACAATTGCAGTGACTACAGGGCTAGGCAGAGCTGGGATTCAGAAACATTTTCTATCTGACTCTGGAAGCCAAGTTTGAAACTCCTCTGTTCCTCTCTCTCTCTCTCGCTCTCTCTCTCTCTCTCCCCCTCCCTCTCTCTCTCTCTCTCTCATTATAACACTGAAAAATATAAGGATAATAAAAGAATAATCTATACATTTAATTAAAAAAACAAATAATAGAGTACTTTTGTATGGCAAGATCACCATTAGCAAGGTTAAAATACAAATTATAAATTGAAAGGAAATACTTGGTAGTACATGTAGAAAATAAAGAACCAATATTAATAATACAAGAAATATTTAAAACAGGGAGAAGAGGGGAAAAAAAAAAAGCAATAGGGTTAGGGTTATAGAAGACTTTTCAAAACACTGATGGCAGTTGTGGCTGTGTAGAAAAAGAACTCCCAGCCCATCACTTTCCCTGCCATTTCAGGTGCATATACTTAAACCAAAGATGATACATTAAAAACACCAAGGATGTTTTTGAAATTTTATACTATTAGATTTTTTAGAGAGAGAGTCTCGCTCTGTCACCCAGCTGAAGTGCAATGGCATCATCACAGCTCACTGCACCCTCAAACTCCTGGGATCAACTGACCCTCCATCCACTGCAGCCTTCTGAGTAGCTAGGACCACATGTGTACACCACCACACCTAATTTTTCCTTGTTCGTTTTTGTATAGAGATGAGATCTCACTCTGTTGCTCAGTCTGGTATCAGACTCTTGGCCTCAAGCAATCCTACCGCCTCAGCCTCCCACAGCGTTTAGATTATAGGTGTGAGCCACTGCACTTCTGACTGAAATTTTCTGTTTCCATTAGAAAAGCAGAACATGCTAATTTTTAATAATTTGGGAACTGGAGAAAAGGAGAAAGACAAAAAGTCACCAAAAATATGACTGTCGACAATTCTATTTTTCAGTTTGTATTTTAAACCTAGTTGTTTTCTTTCCAATAGAAATATAACCATGGTTTAAAACACTGCATCCTGACATTGTATATTCTTTGTAAACACCTTAAATTACTGCATATTCATTCGCCAACTTTATTTTCCATAAGTTTAACTCACTGTTTTAAAAGTTAGCTTTTCAACATTTTATATTGATAGTTTATTTCAAACTCACAGAAGAATTACGAAAGTGGTACAAAGAACTGTTGTCGGCCGGCCGCGGTGGCTCACGCCTGTAATCCCAGCACTTTGGGAGGTCGAGGCGGGTGGATCACGAGGTCAAGAGATCGAGACCATCCTGGTCAACATGGTGAAACCCCGTCTCTACTAAAAAAAAAAAATACAAAAAATTAGCTGGGCATGGCGGCGCGTGCCTGTAATCCCAGCTACTCAGGAGGCTGAGGCAGGAGAATTGCCTGAACCAGGAGGCGGAGGTTGCGGTGAGCCGAGATCGCGCCATTGCACTCCAGCCTGGGTAACAAAAGCGAAACTCCGTCTCAAAAAAAAAAAAAAAAAAAGAACTGTTGTCCACCACCTAACAAGGTTAATTACCAAGCTTCACCATTTGTTACATTTTGCCCCATATGATTTCTCTTTCACTAAATCTCTCCTCCCTTTCTCTCCCTCTTTCACTCCTTCGCCCTTATTCTTGTATTTCCCCAGCATCTGATCAATAAAGTGGGTTGTGAAACCTTTAATTTTTGACAGTTCCAGAGCTCAGGGTCGTTATATTTTATTTTTTATATTATAATTGAAAGTAAACATATGCGTAAAGATAATTTTAAATATTTTCTTTTTGCATCTTTTTGCTCATTTTTGTACTGCTTTTTTTCCCTCTTCTCCCTGTTTTAAATGTTTCTTGTATTATTAATATTGGTTCTTTATCTTCTACTTGTACTACCAAGCATTTTCTTTCAATTTATAATTGGTCTTTTAACCTTACTAATGGTGATCTTGCTAGACAAAAGTACTCTATTTAATTAAATGTATAGATTATTCTTTTATTATACTTAGATTTTTTAGTGTTATTTAGAACTTTTTTTTTTTTTTTTTTTTTTTGAGATGGAGTTTCGCTCTTGTTACCCAGGCTGGAGTGCAATGGCGTGATCTCAGCTCACAGCAACCTCCGCCTCCTGGGTTCAGGCAATTCTCCTGCCTCAGCCTCCTGAGTAGCTGGGACTACAGTCACGTGCCACCCTGCCCAGCTAATTTTTTTTTTTTTTTTTTTTTTTTGTATTTTTAGTAGAGACGGGGTTTCACTATGTTGACCAGGATGGTCTCGATCTCTTGACCTCGTGATCCACCCGTCTCAGCCTCCCAAAGTGCTGGGATTACAGGCTTGAGCCACCACGCCCGGCCTAGAACATTTTTTAAAGTTATACAGGTACTTATTCTTTTATAATTAATAATTTTAGGGATAGATATTTTGAAACTGTAAAATTTACTCAGCAAATTTTATATCTGTCTAAATCAATATAAAATTAGTTTCCTATTTTAATAAATGGGTTGAAATATGCTACTATCATTAGTTACGTGATGCTTATATTGTAACACATCAGCTTTTGTGCCCTTTTGACATGTCTCCATCATTATTTGAGTGCTTTCATGCTTTCTGGCACACACAAAAATGCTCTACGTCCTAGCCCTGGATTCAATTATTTCTTCAAAGAGCCCTGGTTGATTTAGGTGGAGAATGTTCTCTTCTGTCTAGATATCATCCTTATTCCAGTAGCTTCAGATACTGACTGTGGCCACCACGGCTACCTCCCCTTTGCGGAATAGTGATCTGCCTTGTTCTGCCCCACTAAAGAGCTTGCAATGAATCAGTCCGGAAGGAAAAAAAGAGACAAGGGAGGAAGAGGAAACAAAAAAGAGAAAGAAGAAAAAAGTTCATTTATGTTTATACTTTACATTTTATTGCTATAATGTTTTAAATCTATTAGTTTTCTTCTGATCATTGCTTTGAATATATACCTAATATGTAGTCTACTTTTATAATTATTTTAAGATATTTTATATTTTAGTTTGAAATATCTTCATTCATGGAGATTATTTCAAGGGTTTTTAAATAGATTTTCTTTTATATGTACAATTTTTAAGTGAAAGGAGATTACGGAAGTGTCAGTATTTTATATTTTATTGCATTGTAATTAGAAAGTATTGTTCATAACATAATACTTCTACATTACGCAGCAACAGATGTTTTCTTATGGCTCAAGAAATCATGGAATTTATGATCAATTTTTAATGTTCCATGTGCACTGGAAAAAAAGGTACATCTTCTGTTAAGTAAGTGTACAGTTTGTTTCATATTTATACAATGTACCTTATCTTATTAATTATGTTATTTAGGCCCTTTATATCCTTATTTTTTTAATCACTCAATCTGTCATACTGCAAAAGACATTCAGGTCTTCTCTTATTACTGTCTTTCTGTTTCTTCTTTCGTCTTTTTGCATCTCCTTTAATTTCCTGTAGTTTCTCCTCTGTACAAGTAGCAATGTATAAAATTATTTGGTGCACAGTCATAGCTGTTACTTCTATTGGGAATTATGGTTTCTATTATAAAAAGTGTCTTTGTCACACTTAACTTTTTTATCTTTGTTTGACTTAACAGGATCACAGATCTTATGTTCTCGTTGTTTGCATTTGACTGATATATCCTTGAGCTTTCCTAGTAGTCTTTGGAGTCATGTTTTTTAGATGTCTTATGTTCAGAATTATAGCTTAGTATTTCTTTGTTAGTAAAACTCAAACTTTTTAGTAACTGAGTTAAACCAATTCACATTTATTGAAACGATTAATATAACCCATTTTATATTTTTAATAAATTGATATAATTGTAATTACATAATCATTGCATGTATTATATTTGTTTTGTCTCCTGCATTTGCTGTGTTTACTTTGTTCTTTTAGTTTTTAAATTAAATATGGTATTTAGAATACTTTGTATTTTCTTCTAGTGGTTACGTTTTGACTTATTACTTTCTAATGTTTTCAGTATCTTAGTTTCTTATCTAAACATTTACTATTAGGTTTGTTGATGTTTAATAGTATCTTTTGACTCCTGCCTATTGCCTGTATAAAAATCAATTAATTTAGTTCTTGTTCCTCTTTCGCTTTTTTCCATTATTTTAGTGCATTATTTTTACTTTATCAAAATACATAACCCATAACACTCACTCACCAATATTCCACCTTCTTCCCCACCTTAGCCATAATCTTAGTTCTACACTTCAATAAATAAGTGCTCATCATGATATCTTTTTCTGATGATTCCCCCCAGTCATCTCTTGGTTTTAAAGCTCTGGTAGATTCTTCAAAAAGAGCTGTGAGCACAGTAATACCTCGGTTCTAGAATATTTAAAATCACTTTTTCCACAGCTTTAATACTTTAATAATAGTTTTGCTGAATGGAAAATCTTTGATTCACTTTTTTTTTCCATGAAAATGCTTCTATATTGTTTTGCTTTTTATGTTGCTTTTAAGAAATCTGATTATCTTGTTCTCTTTTAAATTATTAATCCTTTTGCCTCTAAGTCAAAAGGATTTTGCTGGTAAGGATTTTTTAAATCATTACAGTCTTATAGACTTATTAACATACTTCTTGGAGCTGGTCATTGCTAAGGTCTAACCTTGCCAGTTCTCTCCCTTTAAGGGTATCCAAAGTTAAAACATACCTCACTAAGGCCAGTGAGTGCAAGAAATTCAAAGGTTCATTACTTATTCAGGGAAGCGTAAAGTAATAGAGTCCCTTTGATGTCATCTGATGTCAAGACCAAGGGAGAGAGATGAAGGTCCTGGATGGGTACACACACACACACACACACACACACACACACACACACACACACCCTGGGGATTTATAAATAATGCCAAAGTAGACTAATTCTAGCAGTGATACCAGTGTGTGAGAAAACAGATAAGAAAGCTCAGCAGTAGTAATTTAGGGCTAAGACAGTCTCTGGTTCTCTCTCCAGTAGATGTTAACGATTTAGCCAAATGTAATTTTGCTGTGACCTATTGCTTCCAACTTTACTTCTCCACAGTCATTTCAAGAAAAGTGCTCAGGCATCTATTAGGTGTCTTCCATATTTAAAAAGAGTCTTTATTTTATTTCCGGGAATTTTTATGTTAAAAAATTCTATACTAGTTTTGCTTTATTACATTGTTTTGTTGTTGTTGTTGTTAGGGACTCCATATTATACGATTATTTGTATTAGCCTGTTTTCTATCTATTTAGCTACTTTCTTTCTCACTCTTTTTTATTTCTTATTATAACTCATTTTCATTCTATTCATAATTTACTACCTTTCTCCAATGTCCCTTATTAAGTTTTTGTTCAAGCATATTCTCTGCCTGGTTCCTTGTAATTTAGTCATCACTGCTGACGAAATTTTGTCTTCTCCCTCCTGTTTCCCTGTTCCTCATCCCCTCTCATTCCCTTATCTGCTTCCTCCTGCTCCTTCTTGGAATTCAATCAACTTTCATTTCATTTCTTCCTTAATATATGAACTTCTTATTCTGGATATATATATATATATATATCTATCTCCAAAATTGCTTGCTTGTCTGAGGCTATTTAATTTAGTTTGAAATATTGTGTTAGACTCTTCTGCTTTGTGGCTGGTTTCTTGAGAGATCATTTTCGTCAGGTAAAATGTCTGCTCCTCATTCTGTTTTGTTCTAGTAGTAACTGTGTAGATGAAAACTGTTTACATTTATGCATTTTGTGGACAGAATGCCACCAAATTGGGCTACAAGTTGCCTGTATCAAGAGCATTTTCTTAGGACAGTGTTGGCAAAAGCCATGTTTAATTATTGCCCTGGTTTAGTTTGTTTACTTTGTTAGTGTGAGAAGAGACTGAATGCCCTGAATTTTATTTTTTATTTTATTTTTTCTAGCAGGATCACAATATTTTCCTTGTTGCTTCTTTTCCCCTTCTCATTCCATTCTCCAAAGGATGCCTCTCCCTCTCTTGTACTCGTATTCTTTGGAAGCACTGCCCCTCAATTCTGTCACTGTGCCTCCCACACACTATTAATCCCTTCTCTGCTGCCAGTGCGCTGATTTGCCAGAAATATTTCTTAGTATTTTCACACTTAAACAGTGGACGCTTCCCTTCTGGGGTGATTTTAGATCAACTGTAGGCCCTTTCTTCTCTCACTCTGTCTTCCTCATCAGTGTTTCCAGCATTCACCCCCAGTCCCACCCGTCTGCAAAATTTGAGAGATGGCTCTTCTGAAAATTGGCATTTTTTCTGGACTTACGGTGAATTTGAAGTTTGTAGTGCTCTCTGAATTCTAGTTATGCTATTTGCCTGATTTTATTTGTTATATGGAGAAAGAGATACTACAAAGGAGTGGTCAATGGGGATAATGTAGTGTCACAAAGCCAAGGAAAAATTTTTTTCAAGAATAAGGGAAAGATCAATATGTCAAGTGCTGCTGGGAGGTTGATTAAGTTGAAGACACAAAGCTAACCATTGGTTCAGGCAGCCTTGAAAAGTCTTACTGTTGAAAAGCCAGCACAAAAGGCCTATTGATATGCGATCTACAAAGAAAACAGTGTGAGAAAGTGGATACAGTAAATGGAGCAAGTACAGAACACTCATTTAAGAAGGCTTATTATAAAAGGCCAGATGTACATGTGGTAGTTAAAGGGCACTGTGGGGTCAAGTGTTCTTTTTTTCACTTTTAATTTAAGCATATATACTTAGAAAAGTGCACATATTTTAAATACAGCTCTTGATAAATTTTCAGAAACTCAACAGCCTACAGATAAAAGAAAAGAGCATTACTACATTCCCAGAAGCTTCCAGTGCTCCATGTATTCAAAAATTATCCCCCCAAAAGCAACCCCTATGCTCTAGTCCAACACCAGAGTGTTAGGTAATCTTTTCTTTTTGGTTTCCTTTGCTGTGTATTAGTGTCTGAGAGAATTGTTCATTTTGTTACGAGTAGTTGTAGGTTTTTCATCCTTACTGCTGTTTAATATTCTATTGTCTGGATACATGTACTATAATTTACTTATCCAATATAGTGTTGAGGAGAATTTGAATAGTTCACAATTTTGGATGATTATGCATAGTGCCACTATGTGCTATTAATAATTTCTTAGTTACTAGTCATATATCTTCCAGTACATGGATTTTGGTGACTTACGTATGAATTTCTACAAGGCTTATACCTGGGAACTGAATTTCTGAGTAATAGAAAAGACAGATATTAAGAAACTATGGCCAAAGTACTCTAAATATATATATATATATATTTTTTTTGAGACGGAGTTTCGCTCTTGTTACCCAGGCTGGAGTGCAATGGCGCGATCTCGGCTCACAGCAACCTCCGCCTCCTGGGTTCAGGCAATTCTCCTGCCTCAGCCTCCTGAGTAGCTGGGATTACAGGCACACGCCACCATGCCCAGCTAATTTTTTGTATTTTTAGTAGAGACGGGGTTTCACCATGTTGACCAGGTTGGTCTCGATCTCTCGACCTTGTGATCCACCCGCCTCGGCCTCCCAAAGTGCTGGGATTACAGGCTTGAGCCACTGCGCCCGGCCTCTAAATATTTTTTAATGAAGAACTTTATAAGCATTTCAGTTGCTATTTTTGCTAAAACTTAGTTGCATTTTCTTTCATTTTATCTATTATGATATGGTATTATTTGCATTTTCCTGATGCAAACATATGAGATCATATGTTTATTGGCCAGTTGGACCAAATGTAGTATCTTTTACAATGTGTCAGTTGCCCACTTCTCTTTTTGGTTAGCTCTCTTATCCTTACTGATTTCTAGGGGTTTAAAATATTCTGGTTATAAGTGATTACTGGGTGAAGAATATTTTGAGATGTGACAAATATTAAAGTATATTTTATAATAACAATAATTTGGTAATTCAAGATACAGAGGGACGAACGGTAGAAGAGAAACCCTTGAGTTAACAGTAGTGGATGGGGCCCAGGATAGCAGCAGCTGACCATTGAAGCTCTATCATATTCACACTTTTGTTACAGCTAAATGTTTCTGATACTTTACTATTATAAATGTGATGAGTATTTTAACTCAGTAAAATTTTAACCATATATTGGGTCATTCTCACTTTCTAAATATAGGAAACCTTGATTAAAAAATAAGAAAATTAAGGCTTTTGGTGTAAATACATAGGAAAAGTATTTTGTGCTATGTTCACTGGCTTTCTGTTACGAAGACATTGCCACTGAGCCATGTTATTAATTCTTAGAATATTGTCATTGTACATTTAACTTTTACTTTTTAGTCTGGTTTTCTCCTTCAAGTCTTTTGAATAAACTAATTTTGAGTTATTTTATCTAATTATATTGTTGTATCTTTTAAACTTTTAACACTTCTGTTGAATGTCCTAAGTATATTCCAACCACTTGAACATTTTTTGTTTAATTTTTTACATTTTACTTTTTGTGTTTATTTTAGCAAGGTCTAGTTTGTCTGAATTTTTACATTTCTCTTTTATCTTGTTTTTTTTTTAATTATGGTCTTCAATTTGTATATTTTTTATTTTTGCTAAATATACATTTAGTTTTTCTTGACTAGCAGAAAATATGTCAGGAATAGCTATTTACATAATTCATACCCTAGTTTTAATCTCTTATTTGGCCTTCATGGATCTTTGGCCCTTTCTATCCCTTTTTGTAGCAAAATATGTAATGTAAAAGTCCACAGTCTTTGCCCATGTAATTATGAATCAAAAGACAGGTCATGCAATAGTTGGCCATTTAACAGAAGAGACATGTTCGCTGATAATTCTATTGATGAAAGGTACATCTCTCCTGGATAAATTTAATCAAACAGTGTTTACGAGATACTTGAAATTTCTTTTATATTCTTTTATGAGAAGGTGATACTGACTAGAGCAGGGATTTTTCATTTACATAATTTTGGAATAAAAGTTTACTCTTTTGGAGATGATCTAACAAACAAAAGCAACCTTTAAAAAGGCAGTGTGACCTTATCTGTTATTTTACAGCAAAAATAATCCTGGCCTCATCTCTTACTTGAATCCTTAGTTATACTAAAACAAGGGTGGACTCCTTAGCAGTGTTGCTTGTGACTTTAGAACTTTTTGTTTTTTTTTAAATAAGACTTGTGTCTTTGCAGCCGAGTATGGTGGTTCATGCATGTAATTCCAACACTGCGGGGGGCTGAGGCAAGAGGATCACTTGAGCTCAGGAATTCTAGACCAGCCTGGGCAACATAGTGAAATCCCATCTCTACAAATAATACAAACAAAAAGTAGCCAGGCCTGGTGATGCTTGCCTATAGTCTCAGCTACTCAGGAGTCTGAGGTGGGAGAATTTCTTGAGCCCAGAAGGTGTAGCTGTTGCACATTAGCTGACTCCCGGAAGTAAGGATCTATCACAAAATTCCAGACATTCAGAAGTGTTATTACTGATGTGAGGCTGTCATTGGTCAGTTAGCATTGTTTCACATCAGATCTGGTAGTTGCTTGTTACTACAGCTAAAGAATAATCAGTGCAGTTTTCTAGATAATTAAAATGTTTTTGCTCTCACTGAATATTTTACATACTACTTTGTACTGGCATTATAATACCAATGTTTCATCTAATCGACCATATTTTAGTACTTTGAAGGATGTTGTCTTATGACATTTTATCCCCATTTCCTATAGCATCTTGCATAATAAGTTATAATCACAAGCCCCAGTGGGGTAAGACATCCTACATGGCCAACCTCTTTAGGAATTTAGCAGTAGTGCTGCCAGAGGAAAGAGGTACAAGCTCTTTTTAATGGGTTCAAAGAAAATAAATAAGAAAATAAAAACCACAGAGGGGCTATAGTTACATCACACATAAAATCTCCTAGTATACAGTAAAGACATGGAAGGCTAAGACAGAAGTCAAAAGCAGAAGATAAACACACTCTTCTCTAAACCCTTCTTTCCTTCTATGGCTCCTCATACCTGTCTTCATCTGGGGGTCTCATCTGCACGTGCAGTTCTAGTCCAATTTCCTTAGCCAAAACTGACCTTCTTCATTTTTCTCTGCCCCACCAGCCTCTCCCCAGGTCAGCAGCACTACAACATTATTCATCTCTAAAACCTGGCTGAGAAGTTGATCTCTTCCAGAACACAGAACACTTCTTCCTCTCCATGAGTCACACCAGGATTGACCACTATTAAGAATCTGCCAAGGTTCCAGACCCACCTATGATTCAGAGATTCATCTTAAGATTCTACACTGGACTTTCTGTCTAGAGGCTCACCTTGAATTCCATAAGTAAAGCTAAAACTGTGGAGACTTCATGAATGCCTAGTTGTGTGCTCTGAGACCAGCCCCTCAGACCAAATCATCTTTCCTCAGATCTTCAACTCTAGGAACACTTACAGCATCCAGGTTTTCTTTTATAATGCTACCTCTGTATTTTTTTTAGCATTCTTTTTATATCCAGTGCAAGCCCTCATAAGACATAACTCATATTTATGTATTGAAAAGGTTGATTAATTCAAAAAGGATACCTTGTTTTGGTGTTAGGAGACATTACAACAAAAACACAATTTACGGTGTTCTATAACCATGTGAGAATTGCTATGGTGAACATCTATTATAAATTTACTAGGGTGTAACTTCGTCAAAGTAATATAATCATTGGTTAATGTCCAATTGAAAACAAATGGAAGGAAGGTGTAGTCGCTATTGTCAAATATTTATATTCATGTAGTCGCTATTGTCAAATATTTATATTCAATATGAAATATATAAAGATGATATTAATAATGTGGTTTTAGACTAGAGTATAAGAAGAGAGTGTAAATTTTTCTTAGGGCTTACTTACACTTTGTGACAGATGATGAGTAATGAAAAATCAAACCCAAAGTGAACTGGAGCAATAAACATTACCAGTTACACATTACCGGCCCCTGGGATTTCCCTCAGGAACTGTAAGCATTAGGAACACACCAAAAAGCCAGGACTGCAGCACCTTTCTGGCACAATGAATATCTATTTCTTGGGTGAATAAAAGAGTGAATGATTTGAAGAGATTCCAAGGCATATTTCATTTTGACAATGAAAGAAGAAAAATATGGCAAAATGTGGTCATAATGCAGAAGTTAGTACTGAGGAAGTTTTAAACTTGGAAGAATTAACAGGAAAAGCTTTCTTTCCTACATGTATTTAGTAAAGCTGAGAAGATCAGTAAAAATATAGAGTTAGAGTCACTGCAGCTCTATAATTTTAGAAGTTTATAGACAAAGCACAGTTGTTTGGGAAATACATATAAGGATCTTTGAGCTAACGGTAGCATTTATCAAAAAGAAATATGGTCAAAACAATGGTTTTTGCATATAAGGTCATGCATAAAATTCAGAATTTTCTCATTTATTTTTACTAACATCTCCAGTTAATTACTGTCCTCTTATTAACCCACAACTTTATAATGGAACTAGGTCCAGTGTAAGACTGTAATGCTTAAGATGAAAAGCATTTTCTAAGGATTTTGGCTATAGGGATGGTGAACAAGCGAGTAAATGTCTGCAAGGTAAACTACAGTGATAACGTTAGAAAAAGGTGTAGTGAGTTATGTTAAAAATGAAGCAGTCCCTACCTTTCATTTTATATTGTATTATAGACTAGACTATCTTACCATGGTAGAATAGTCAATATTTCAGCATTCTGCCTTGGAATCCCCGTAGCTAGATCATTGAGTTCATTAGTTAAGTACAACTTTGTAGTTCCTATATTACTGCAAGTCATAAGGGTTGCCAAACTTTATGATACTACATGACTAAGGTCCCCTTTTCTTCAGTTCTAACAATGTTCTCTTCATTGTCTTTCAATAATTTACAAACAATCTTCCCAAACTCTTCTAGCTTTCCTAACCATCTCCTTGAGGCCATTCTAGAATCCGCCACCAGTTTCAGATTTTCGTATGGAAATATTTCATTTCTGGTCACAAGTACTCTTTCTGTTATCTATTGCTTTGTAACAAAGTACCCAAACTCAGTGGCTTGAAATAGCAACCATTTCCTTAACTCACACAATTTTGTGGGTCAGGAATTTGGGAAGAGTCTTCTGCTCTATCTGACATCAACTGGGGTCACTTAGTGGTGTCTACCTAATAGGGAAGCTTATCTGGAGGGTCCAGGTCAGCTTCATTTACATGCCTAGTACTTTGGAGGGGACGTTGGAAACACTGGGCTTAATTGGGACCCTTTTCTTCTTCAGGTAGCCTCAGAGCCCTTCCTCCCTGCACCCCTCTACACCTCCTCTCACCCAATATGATTTTACTTGAAGCATAGTCTGCCGGATCAGGATTTAACTTGAAGGGTAGTCTGTTGGAAAGGTAGCCTGTTGGATTTTACTGAAAGGTACCTGTTGCATCAGGAGTTAAAGAGAAAAGGTGAAAACTAATTTTTTTTTTTTCCCCAAAGAATTGACTCTAATTGGCAGACATTTACTTCCACTACATGCTATGGTCAGTCACAGATTAGGCCAGATATAAAAGAAGAGAAAATAGGGCCCATACTTGATGGAAGAAGCACTATCTTATTCTTCCCTCAATGTTTATTTGTATAATATGAGGTCTCAGTATAAGTCAGACATACCAATTATTGGGAGGCTTGCACCCAAGGTACTAGCAGCTCTAATTTTGAAAGTTTGCATATACAACATAAAAGCCATTGAAAAAAATACAGTTAGGCACTGCACAAGGATATGTTGGTCAACAACAGATCTCATATATGACAGTTGTCCCATAAAATTATAACATAGCTGAAAAATTCTTAACACCTAGTGATGTTGTAGCTGTTATAACATCATAGCACAGGGCATAACACATATGTTTTTGTTGATGCTGTTGTAAACAAATCTATTGCACTGTCAGTCTTATAGAAGCATAGCACACATAATTATGCATACTATAGAATACTTGATTATGATCATAAACAGCTATGTTACTAGTTTATGTATTTACTCTACTATACTTTTTATTATTGTTTTAGAGTGTACTCCTACTTATTAAAAAAAATAGTAAACTGTAAAACAGCCTTAGAGAAGTCCTCCACGACGTATCCAGAAAAAAATATTCTTATCACGGGAGATGACAGCTCTATGCCCATTATTGCCAGTGAAGACCTTCCGAAAGACATGGAGGTGGAAAACAGTGTTATTGACGATCCTGACCCTGCCTTGGCCTAGGCTGATGTGTATGTGTCTTTGTTTTAAGCAGAGCTTAAAAAGTAAAAAAAAAAAAAAAAGTTTAAATTAAAAATGAGATTTAATAAAGAAAATATTTTTGTACAGACATACAATGTATCTGTGCTTTAATATGTGCTATAATAAAAAAGTCAAAAAGTTTAAAAAACTAAGAAGTTTATGAAATAAATAATAATCATAAGTTAAGGTGAATTTATTATTGAAGAAAATGTTTTAATTAAATTTAGAGTACAGTGTTTATGAAGTCTATGGTAGTGTACAATCTTCTAGGCCTTCACATTGATTCGCCGTTCAGTCACTGGCTCATCTACAAGTCAGCAACCTGCAGTCCTGCAGGCTCCATTCGTGGTAAATTTTCTGTACAGGCGTACCTTTAAAAAATCTTTTATACCATATTTGTACTATGCATTTACTACATTTAGATGTTTAGTCACACAAATACCATTGTGTTATAAGTGTGTACAGTATTCAGTACAGTGACATGCTGTACAGATTTGTAGCTTAGGAGCAATAGGTTCTACAATCTAGCCTAGGTGCTTAGCAGGCTACACCATCTGGGTTTGTGTGAGTATACTCTGTGACGGTCACACAATGATAAAATCACCTAATGATGCATTGTTTTTAGAAGGTATCCCTGTCTGTCGTTAACCCATACATGTCTCTCTGTACAGTTCCGCGCTGTCTCATACGCCTCCACTTTCCAAACTCAGTGCATCTCTTTCTCATATATAGTCTCTTTCTTTTCCTCTTCTAACTTGACCCCAACCTACTTAGGAAATCTACAGGTTTGTCTCTGTTTTCTCTCCTTTTCTTCCTTTCTCTTTTATTTGTATGCTAAACAAAATAACTCTGCTTTATATTTATCCCTGTCCCTATTGTTTTAGAACCTATACTCCAGCCCTACCCCATGCAACTTTCCCCTTTGCTTGCTGAATTGCTGCCACAACATCTTGCACTTGGCAGGTTCTTTTTGCTGAAAACGTGTGTGAACATTTGCGACAATCCTCTGTTGTGGTTATCTGGATAATATGTCTCTTCTAGTGAACTGTAAGTTTCATGTAGACAAAGGCCTCATCTGTTTCATTACTATTATTTACCAGCAGCCAACACAGTTGCTGATACAATTTGATGTTCAGAAATTATGAATTATGTATTCGATAACTAATTAGAAATGTGAATACAATCAAAGTTAAGTGAAAAATTAGGAATAGACATGTATCTATCCACAGAAGGTAAAAAATGTTAAAATGAAGTTATAAATAGTACCCAGTGTTACACTATTAAAGCCTGTCTAAATGCCCAGAAATCATTTTATATAGAGGAATTTCTATATAAATGTTCCTCTGTCTCCTCCAATTCTGATATTTGAAATGAAGAAATGCAACACATAAAACCTACTTCCAGTTAATTCATGTCTAATAAAACCTACTTCCAGTTAATTCATGTCTAATGTTTAAGGTTAAAGTAGAATTTTTTCCCTTTATTTGGTTAAATAGCCTTTGAGGCTAAACAGAAAAATACATCATTGCTCATCAAAAAAATACATTCTGATTTTTCAAAGTCTCAGGTTTTGGAATACTACCACACTAAGTGGAGAACTGCCTAAGTAATCTATGAGTATAGAAAAATAAATAGGTTATGTGCCATTTTCCAACAGCATGGTACAGTTTTCGACAGCCATTTATATCATCAGACTCTTTTTTACTATGAATTCAAGGACAGCATTTTGGAAGGTTTATAATCTATCTCCTGTTCACTGAATGTGCACAGCAAATGAATGTATTTTTGGAGGGTTTTCTCCATTGTCATTGCGTGAGTTTTCAGGGTTACATTGAAAGCATTAGTTTCCCAACCCAGAAGACCTACAACCGTCACAATCAGTAAAACTTAGTACATATCTTCTAAGGCAGCAGTATTGATTTAGTACACTATAAATGCTTATTATTGCCTCTAGAATATTTTATGTTTGCTTTCTTCACATACTAGTAAGACGATTTTTCTTAACATATATTACCAATTTTAAAGTATGAATCTTAGAATGTAAGCCCTGAAAAGATCTTGAGAAGTCTTCTAGTCCACATCCTTGTATCCACAGAGGTTGACTACAGCAATCCTGGATAATAATGTTCACTGATACCATATTTAGATACCTCAGCAGGAAGAGGGTTCTTTTTGTTTTTGTCTGTGGCAGATTTCAATGTTTAATAACTCACAAAGCTCTTACAAAATTTTTCCTTATATCTACCCTAAATCACCAATGGCACATAGATTTAGAGTTGAATCTTAAGTAACTAGAATAAATTACCTCTGCTATGGAAACAGACACCCGCTGTGAATTTGAAAAACTGTTGTCTGTGTGAAATAAACTGAAAATATTACTTCTCAGGGATGGAGTAAGTGATTTTCAATCAGGTGTCTCAGCTCCACAAAGTGCTTGTACTACAGTAAGCTGAATGACTGTCATTAAATGGTCCTGGTGCCATCCTCCAGGACACTTGTCAGCAGTGTAAACACCAGAGCCAAAACAGAATGCAAGAGTTGAACCATGACAAGGAAACAGACAAAATTGTGGTCAAGCCGTCTGGGTGATGGGTTATTCACACACACACAGGCATCCCACACTCATCTCAGCAAACACTATGTTTAAGCAGATTAGAAGAAGCTGAGCCAAGGTTCCTGTGCATATCAGTGCTTCATGAACTACAAGGGGACTTCACCAACAGAGACCCTTTTCTAGGATTTTATTTGAATAATACCACTGTATTATTTGTGACTACACAACTTACTTATCTTCAGTGAAAATATTTCTTTGTACTCATCCTCTAAGTTCATTTAGCCTAATGTTTGACCTTGACATCTGATGGCACATGATGGTGGAAGGTCAAGGGCTTATGTGAACAGTCAGCATACTCTAGGAAAGGAAGAAGGTGAAAGTTAAAAAGTAAGTAAGTAGAGTTGGCAAGTTATTCAAGTTTGTATTAGTAGTGTCACTTCACGTAAATTATTTAAGCTTTACAAAGCTAAGTTCCTTCAAGAGTAAAACAGACATAACCTTGCCTACATCACAAGTTTGCATGAGGATTGAGTGTCATAATTCATGAGAAAAGCTTAGTACTCTTAATTATGGTTTCTGACAGTTAATGTATGCAGGCATGAACATGCTAATATTAAAGTAGCTTCATTTATTTTTAATTCAGTAAGCATTTGCCTATCATCTACTTAAGGATAATATCTAGATTCAGTTCGTTGGTGAAATCAAGAATGAATTAGAGAAAGACCTTAAATTCATTCAGTGTAAAAAGTGATGTGAGGCTTATCTATCAAAATGTAGGTACTCAATAAATATTTGTCAATACTGTCAATCAACATCCCCCCTTGCACAAAATGAAAAAAAGTTATTATAATGCAATATATAGCAACACTGGAGAAAAGTCGAGCTAAAGGGTCATATAGTTCAAACTGGGGGAGACAGGCTAAAAAATGTCCAGATACGTAAATAACATAGATCGGGAAGGTGTTAAAGGGAATTTTGAAAGTGTATGTGGTTTGTGGTCTAAGAAAGATGTATTTTGCACCATTTGTCTTCTGAATTTTGTCTTCTGAATATGATACATTACTAGCAGTTCTCAAGAATCCACAGAAATATATTGTTTCCAGTTCAGCTGTCCTAAAAAGAGAATGGCACTGTCTTACTACATTTAAGGATCTTTACAGATGAGTAATAGAATGGGACATCAGTCTCCAAAGAGGATAATTTCACTGTTCTGTTTGAGGACATGTCTTCACCCGTGCTAAAGGTTATGATTCCTCCTGTTTGGTTTTCCATGTGATTCTCCCTCTTTCTCTACTTGCAATCTTTCCCCTCTACTGGCTCATTTTGTGCAGTTCAAGCCTCTAGCAATAAGGGAATGAAATTCTTAAATCTTTCATCTTTATTACATTCTTTCACATCACAACTAAGCTGCTTTAAAAAGCAGTTTGTGAGACTTTCTGTTTTTGGTCTAGCCTGCAAATAGTCTAAAAGTCACTATTCCATCCTACCAATAAGTAAAAAGCTGAACAAACTGAAACTCAACGACTTTTCTTAGATCTGACAAAGAAGTAAGCTACAGGGCAAGGTGGTACCTCAGAAACTGGAAAGAGAGATAAACAGGTGGATATAAAGAATTACAGCTCCCTGGAACAGAAAGACATGAGCAGTAACCTCCACAGGGAACCAGAGTCAGGTGAGGAAAACCTGAATTGTAATTGAGAAACTGATGAATGCTTAGAGTAGACATGTTTGAGAGATGCAGATTTCAGTGGGACCCAGTCATTGGGAATCCCCGCATTTTTGTGCATTTTTTCCATCAAGAGCTCTGCTATCTTTTCACAGAGAAAACTGGAGAAAATCCCTCAGACTCCCAGAGAAGGAAGAGGGAAATAACCACTTTGAAATATACCGGAGCATTCTGTGGCTATTCTACTTAACCAGATATTTTGCCAGAGCTTAACCTATTTGAATTTTTGTCAGAGCCTAGCCAATCTCAGGGAGAAGAAATACTGAACTCCAGCCCCACCTAGCCATCCTGTGAAACCTAAGAGAGTAGGAAAAAAATTTAAAAAGCATTTGTCAGTATTGTCAACATTTCCAGCCTCATGCCGCCATCCTATAAAACCTAAAAGAGGTTCACAGCCTATAGGAACTTTATAGCCCAGGGCACAGGATTATTAAAATACTGAGACATACTCCTAGGACTATAGAGTGCTTCCTCTCCCTGGATACCTTATTGCTACATTACTAAAGGCCTATTTAACACAGTTCCTTTACCCAGAACATCATGTCTGCCTTTCAACACAACAATGACAAATTATAAGACATACTAAAAGCCAAAACCACAGTTTGAAGAGACAGAGAAAACACCAGAACCAGACTCAAATATGGTAGGGATGTTGTAATTATCAGGCTATAAAGTTAAAGCAACTGTAATCAATATGCTAAGGAGTCTAATAGACAAAACAGACCACATACAAGAACAGATGGACATTGTAAGCAGAAAGATGGAAATTCTGGGCCAATCAAAAAGAAATGCTAACGATCAAGAACACTGTAACAGAAATGAAGAATGTCTTTGATGGGCTCCTTACTAACCCTGACACAGCTGAGCAAAGAATCACTGAGTTTAAGGACATGTTAACAGAAACTTCCAAAACTGTAAAATGAAGTGAAAAAGACTAACAAACTGAAACAGAATATCCAAAACTTGTGAGATGACGGCCAAAGGTATAACTTACGTGTGTAATAGGAATACCAGAAGTAGACAGATGAAGGAAAGAAAGAAGCAAAAGAAATATTGAAATTAGTCATTACTGACAATTTCTCAAAACTAATGTTGGACACCAAAGCACAGATCAAGGAAGCTCAGAGAACACCAGGAAGGATGAATGTCAAAAATACTACACCTAGGTATAAACTGCAAAAAAAAAAGAAGAAGAAGGTAAAGCAATAATGTTAAAAGACATCAGAGGAAAATATATATATATATATAAAGACACAAAGACAAGAATTATACCTGAATTCTCCAAAAGGAGTAAAATATTAAAAATATTTAGGGGAAAAAAACCCAAAAATCTAGAATACTTTACCTTGCAAAATTATTCTTCAAAATTGAAGAAGAGATAAAGTGTTTCTCAGACAAACAAAACTTGAGAGAATTTGTTGGCGGTAAACCTGTCTTGCAAAAAATGTCAAAAGGTCTTCAGAGATAAGCAAAATTACATACATCAGAAACTAGGATCTGCATAAAGAGAGGAAGAATGCTAGAAAATGAATAAATGAAGGAAAATTAAAAACCTTTACTTTTCTTATTCTTAATTGATTTAACATATAAAAATGTGTTTAAAGTAATAATATCAATATATCCAATTATGTATGTCCATGTGGATATAACTATACGTATGATTATGTATAAATGGAAAGAACACCAGAAATGATACAAAGCCTAGAAGGGAGAAATAAACAGTATTTTGTTATTATAAGGTATTTGTCCTACCTATGATATTTCTACCAGCATCCTTTTTAATATTCTATCATTTTCTAAGAGGATATAAGCTTTATTTATTGTCTCACTTTTCTATACCCTCACCAGCAGCCCATTTAAAAGTCCCTATCTCTAGCAACAATGTCTTTGATTATTTAGATGATTACTGTAACAACACCCCACTTACAGTACCAAAATCTGTGTTAATTTCCTATTCCTGCTGCAAAAAGATAATATAAATTTAGCAGCTTAAAAATCATGTTTATTTTCTTATAATTGCAGAAGTCAGAAGATCAAAAACAGTTTCACTGGACTAAAGTCAATATATTATCAAGGTTAGTTTTTCTAGAGGTTCTGGGAGAGGACTGGTTTCTTGCTGCTTCCATCTTATAGAGGCTGCGGCATTCACTGGCCCCTTGGTGCATGACTTCAATCTCTGCTTCCATCATCACATTGTCTTATGATCACTAAATCAATCATATATTGGCATAAATGCTTTTGTATTGATACTTCTTTGCTAGTGACACTAAGAAAAAGCAACCATTGTTACTTGAAAAGCCATGGAAAGATCAAAAGTGAAAACAAAACAAAAGAAAACTTGGATTACTCTTCCTTGTATGCTTCATGGTTACTCCTTCCTCAAAGTTTGGGGGGTTAAAGACATAGTGTTAAAGACCAAAGTTCCTAATACAAATTCAAGCGTGCAAGAGTAATAACTTTGTTGAGCTTGTGTGCTGCCCTAGAATTCAGTTTGGTTCTCTAAGGTTTTGGCTTAAAATGTAAATGAGGACAAAACTGTACAAGCTTTGTCCTGTAAACCTAATTCTTTTTATCATGTAAAAATTTATAGTATGAGAATGTTTACTCCATGAACTGAGATGGTTCTTGCTTGTCCTTTAAATATTGTGGCCTTAACAATATTTCTTTATAATAGTGCATTAGGAACAGGCATTAGTAAACAGCAGGAAAAACTGAGGACTATTTGTCAGCAAGCTGTGACATAGATGAAGAAACATGTCTAAACTTGTGAATGGTGGAGAAACCTGGGGAAGGGATGACTTACTGATCTGTTGGAGTGTGGCTTCAGAGTGGTAATGAAGATTATAATAGAATATGATGTTCACAACATTAGATTTCTGAAGGGATAAGAAAGAAATGTCCAGAGGAAAAAAGATAAAAATTTGAAGAAGTGATGACTTCATAGAATGCCAAACACTCTTTTCTGTGAGATGTGATATTTTAGTATCATTAGGATGAAGTGAGAGAATATAAACATGAGAGTCTATAGTAGAAAGGGGAAACATAGTAACAGTTTATAACAGTTTATATACTTTTTTTGGTGCTAACTTATATGTGCATTAAAAGTGAATTCTACAAGAAGGATAAGGAGGAGGAGGAAGAGGAGGAGCAGGAAAAGGAGGAAGAGGAAGAGGAAGGAAGAACAAAGAGAAGAAGAGAAGAAGAAGGAGAAAGAGCAAAAACACAGCAGTAGCAGCAGTTCCAGCATAGAACAAGAATAAGAACAGGAACAAAAGAACAGGAAGGTCCTGATAATAAGTTGAGTTGCTTTGATTATGTGGCTCTGGAGAAACAGATTACAGATCTTAAGGCAGGAGGCCCCCCTATCACAGTTAACACTCCAGCAAAAACTGAGAAGTACCAGATTTTGGAAATGGTTACTCCTAGAGGCAATGCTTCCTTCCTCTCAACACTTGCAGAGAGCTGAATGTCTGCTAGGGACTACAATAGGTACTATATATTTATTAAATCATTTAATAGTTATAAAAAGCCCATGAGATGGGTGAAATTATTTACCAATTGGGCAATTCAGGAATGAAGAGGTTAAATAATTTACCCAAGCTAGTCAGTGCCAGAGCTGGGATTTAAACTGAGGCAATAAAAGACGCCTGACAAGAGCAACATGAAAAAGTAGGAGATCTCGGCCTTCATCCACCAACTAAAAACAATAATTAGACATTTTTCATGAACAAAATAGCTCTGGGAGAGTGCAAGAGTCCAGTTACAAAGCTACAGCAACACAGCAGTGCAAAGAGAGAGAAAGGGAGAACGGCTATGACCCACACAGGATAGGAAGAACAGTTTCATTCTGCCTTCATCATCCCGTCCCTCAGGCCTATACAGTTCAATGTCAGAGGAATTTCCTCAGCCCATGAGTTCCCTTCATAGGGAAAAAGAAAGGCAGAGTGAATGACCAGCTTCACTAGCTTTTGGAGCACTTCCCATTTGACCAACATTATTTTCACCCCACCCACTGAAGAGATCAGCATAACCAAGATATCCAGAGATGGCTAGGAGCAAAGAAGGAGGAAGAGGACTGTCAGTATAATCCACACAGTGGGAGCCACTGCGGTCCACAGTGTCCGGCTCCTCAGAGGACCCCTGCAGTCTTCACTAATGGGAATCGCAAGAGGGACCTTGAACACCTTGCAACGTTTGCTGCAAGGACCCTGCAGTTTTTCACATTCACAGACCACAGCTCCCAAACTCCTAATCCATCCTGCCAGGAACATTCCAAACCGTGCCACCACAGGTGTCCCAGCTCCAGAACCCAGTTTAGCCACCACATACATGTCTGAAACCAGCTCCAGTCCCTGTGCCCAGTGTTTCCCTCCTCCCCATTGTTCATGCACCCATGGCTGACCACTTGCATGCAGCTTACGCCAACCCCACTGCCAGTCCCCTCTGCCACCCTCATGGACATTGCCAGCCCTGACACCCACAGCTGTGCATGCACAGATAGACAGACTCAAAGCCTAGTGACAGCCTCCACCACTGTGCATACAGCCACAGCTGGTCCCTGCAGCCGCTTGCATGCAGGCTGCCAGCTTGACCCCTGCATGTGTTCACGCACACCTGACCAGTCCCAACCCCCATCAATGCCAGCCCTTACCACCAAGCATGTGCACACCACTGACATAAGCCTGAGATGTGACCTGCCTCAGTCCCTTTCCACCCAAAGAAGATCACTGCTAAACCAAAAAGCACCTCTAAGGACCCAAACAACCCTCACGGCCACCACAGGCATTTGTAGCTCTCACCCCGTGTACCAAGCAGTTGCTGCTGTTGCAGACTAATCCCTGTTGCCTGATCCACTGAGAAACTGTCTTCCTGCCACATTTGGTGTCCCATGATAGTATCCCCAGTGTCACATTTGAATGTGCCCCCTCAACACCACCCAAGGAACTTCGCCATACCCTCATCAGTACTGAAGGTATTGCTGAAGGTCTTTTCTTACCGAAGCCAGCCCATAACGTCTGGAAGAGGTGATAAGTTATTTAAATACACAGACACCTAAGCAAGTCTACAAGGATTACAAAGACTCGGGGAAAAATGACACTACCAAAGGAACAAAATAAACTTCCAGCAACTGACCTGAAAGAAATAAATATCCATAATTCACCTGAAAAAATAATTCAAAATATGTATTCTAAAGAAACTCAGTGAGCTACAAGAGAACACAGATACACAATTTGACAAAATCAGAAAAATAATATAAGAAGAAAATGAGACCAATAAACAAAAGTTAGAAAACATAAAGAATTTCTGGAATTAAAGAATATGAAAACAGAAAAAAACACAACAGAAAATCTATTAAAGTTAGGATTGTTCAGAGGAACAGAAACAATGAGGGTGCGTGCGTGTGTGTATGTGTGTGCGTGTGTGCGCGCGTGTGTGTATGAGTTCATTAGGGAGCACCGGGTCAACGTAATTACAAAACAAAGTGCTGATACAGCTCCAATGAGTGGAGGAGCACCAGGGCTCTTATCTCACGTTGTGACATGGTAAAAGCCCCTTAAAACCGCATCCTCAACCATACTTCGGCTTTCTGTTGAAACTGCTCTCTGTAACCCTGATGTGACAAGCAAGCAGTCTGAACCCACGCCATCTTGGCCACTGCAACTTGTAATAAGTAACTAAGACCTGTAATTTCCACCCTACCCAGGCAATGTGTAAACTAATGCTTATCGTGACTTCTGTGAAGCACTTAAGTAACAATTGGAATGTCCAAAGCCCCTCACCTTCATCTCCACCCAGGAGGTGATTTATGGAATGTCCAAAGTCCACTGGTTCTTGGAGTCTCTGAAGCCCCTCACCTCCACCCTCTGCCCCTCACCCACACACCTGAGGTGGTTTCCGTGCATAAAAGGTCTTGACACCCTCCTTTCGGGGCCACGGGTTGGAGAGACGTGAGTCCTCCATGGCTGCCGGCAATAAAGACCCTGCAATTTGGCATACTTTTGTCTTGGTGTTGACTTTCTATGTTCGCTCCAGTACAGTATCTGGAGGCCCCAACAAGAATTTATCTTCATCCGTCACCAGACAAAAGCCATCTCAGAGTCTCGCCGGGGCGGCTGTTCTCACCTCGGTGACCTCTAGGGAGGCGCCCCCTGAGACGTTCCAGAGCCCCAGAGCTCCGGCCCCACGGAGGATGGGTGACTACTTGGCCAACATTCACCCGAAATTCCTCAGGGTCCTGGGAACCTCCTGAGGTAAGTCAGGTCTAGAAATCAGGGGACTGGTCCATCAGGGGGACCTGAGCCAGGGGACCAGATGCGGTCATTGCAACTCTGAGCAGGCAAGCCTACCGTGAGATGTCACTGGAGGCTCAGGTTGCCTCACTGAAGGCTCGGGTAATTTCGTTTTTGGTTGTTTTCATAACCTCAGCATAAGTGAGAGAGTGAGTGTGTATATATGCAGTCCCACGGCTGAAAGGCTACGGGGCTTGTATGGGCCTTCACTCGTGGTTCCACGGGGATATCATAAGGCATAATGGTGATTCATCTCAGACCTGAAAATTCTGAGGTGACCAGGCCCGGGGTTTATGCGGGTTACACCTTAGCCAAGACGTTCTGAAACATCCCTCTGGGACGTGGCCGAGCAGACGTCAGACTGGTCTCCCATCAGGGGGACAGCCGCCCCGTGTCTATCTGTCTTTCCCGTGGTTCTGTGATCTGTCTTTACTGTAAGTCCTCTACTTTCCTAAGGCAGTTACTAGCTGATGTACAGTTTAAACCCGTCACTCTTGAGGTGGATAATATTCTCCATTGGCTAAGTGACCATTAACTTCAAGGAACTCTAATTGAGTTTACACCCCGGAAAATAACTCTGTTCTTTTTCCTTTTCTTCTTGTTATTCGATCATTGAGGCCTCACTCTTCCTCTTTTTCGTGTCCAAGAAAAAATTCTGCCCCTGACGACTTGGGTGTAGTTTTTTTCTCTGTCTTAGGGAATCAAACCTTAATTGGGTGTAGTTTTTTTCTCTGTCTTAGGGAATCAAACCTTAAACAAGAAACTAACAGCCCTCTTTGCCCATTTAGGGTAAAAAAGGAGTAATTGTCTCTTCTGTCGAAAAAAAAAAAGAGAGAGAGAAAGAGAGAGGAGACAAAGAAGAGAGAGAGAGAAAAAATAAACAGAGAAGAGAGGAGAGAGGAGAAAGAGGAGAGAGAAGAAAAAGAAGAGAGACAGGAAAGTAGGGGAGGGGAAGAGAGAGGAGACAGAAAAGAGAGACAGAGAGAGGGGAGGGGGAGGAGAGAGAGAGACAGAGAAAGTAGGGAGAAAAAGAGACTGAGAGGTGAAAAAAAGAGAGAGAGCACAAGAAGAGAGATACAGAAAGAGGAATTTAATGCTTTTTAGGGTCTCTGTGTCAAGGTGACCAAAAGCTGCAGGGGTGGGGAACTCGCAGCCAGCCCAGTGGCTGTCTGTGAGATCAGTTTTAAACTGATGCAAAAAGCTTTTTTTTCTTTCTCTGCCCAGTTTTCAGGCAGGTCACACTGCCTCAGGGTGCAGTATTTGCATCCAAAATACAGCTTAAGAAAGCTTTCTAACTCTTTGCAATGCAAGTGACCTGTCAGCATAGTAGTTAAGGTACAGGGCCTACAACTGCAAGGTTGTTAGTTTGAGTCTTCAGTTAAGCCAGTCTTAAATTAGTGAAATCTAGTTAATTCTCTCATTAGAGAATGCTTACAACTTCTTCCTGTTCAGTATAGTGTTGGCTCTTGGTTTGTTATCAATAGCCCTCATTACTTTGAGGTGTGTTCCTTCAATACCAAGTTTATTGAGAGATTTAATAATGAAGATCCCAGATTTATCAAAATCTTTTTATGTATCTTTTGACATCGTCATATGGTTTTATTTTTTATTCTGTTTATGTGGTAAATCACATTAATTAATTTGTATATGTTGTACCCTTCTTTTATCCTGGCAATAAAACCTACTTGATAATGGTGAATTAGCTTTGTGATGTGCTGCTGGATTTGGTTTGCTAGCATTTTATGGAGGACTTTTCATCTATGTTCATCAGGGATACTGGCCTGTAGTTTACTTTTTTGTTGTGTCTTTGCCAGATTTATTTATCACAATAATACCAGTTTCATAGAATGAGTCAGGAAAGACTCCCTCTTCCTCAATTTTTTGGAATAAACTTACTAGGATTGGTATCAGCATGTCTTTATACGTATAGCAGACTTTGACTGTGAAGCCACCTATTCCAAGGACTTTTGGGGTTGGTAGAGTTTTCTTTTTTTCTTACAGATTCAATTTCATTTCTCATTATTGGTCTGTGCAGTATTTCTGTTTCTTCCTGGTTCAATCTTTGAAGGTAATGCTTTCCAGGAATTTATGCATAGAGATGTTCATAATAGTACCTGAGGATCTATTGCATTTCTATGGGATCAGAAATAAACTCTTGTCATTTCTGATTGTGCTAATCTGGATATCCTTTTTTTCCTTTGTTAACCTAGCTAGTGGTCTATCCACGTTGTCTATCCTTTCAAGGAAACAACTTTTCATTTCATTGATCCTTTGCATGGTTTTGTTTTGCAGGGGGCGGGGAGGTGATTCTCCATTTCATTTAGTTCTTCTCTGATGTAGTTATTTCTTTTCTTTCGCTAACTTGGGGTTTAGTTTCCTTTATTTTTCTAGTTCTTTCAGGTGTTAGGTTAGGTTGTTTATTTGGGAACTTCCTGTCTTCTTAATGTAGACATTTAGTACTAACAACTTTCCTCTTAACAGTGCCATTGCTGTTTCCCAGAAGTTTTGTCTGTTCTTTCTCTATTTTCATTTGCTTCAAAGAATATTTTGATTTCTGCCTTAATTTTGTTGCTTACCCAAAGGCAAGTTGTAAGTTGTTTAGTTTTCATTAACTTATGTGGTTTTGAGAGTTCCTCTTTGTATTGATTTCTATTTTTATTTCACTGTGGTTCATAAGATGCATGGCGTAATTTATATTTCAATGTGTTGAGACTTGATTTATGATGGAGAATGTGGTCAATCTTAGTCAATCTTAGGGCATGTTTCACGTGCAAATAAGAAGAAAGTATATTCTGTGGTTGTTAGAAGGAATATTTCATAGGTTTCTGTTATGTCTAATTGTTCCATATCAAATTTAAGTCCAGAATTTATTCCCAAAGTGCTGGTATTACAGAAATGAGCCACCCTGCCAGGTCCCTATTTTCAATAATGAATAGAATATCCAGATAAAAAAATCAGTAAGAAAACAGCAGCCATGAGCAACAATAGACCAAATGTACTTAAAAGGCAAACACAGAAATTTCCACCCGACAGTAGAATGCACCTTCTTCTCAAGCTCACATGAAACCTTCTCCAGAACAGACCGCATGACAGGTGACAAAACAAGTCTTAACAAATATAAGAATATTAATACCAAGTGTCTTCTCAGAGCACAGTGCAATGAAACAATAAATCAAAAATAGCGAACAGGAAAATTCACAAATATATGAAAACCAAATTACACTCTCTTGAACAATCATTGAGTAAAGAGAACATCAAGATAATATTTTTAAAATACCTTGATACAAACAAAAATGCAAAATAAAATCACCAGAATTTATGGAATGCTGCCAAAACATTAAGAGTTTATAGCACTGAACACCAACATTCTGTAAAAAGAAAAATCTGTATAAATCAATACAACTTTACAACTGAAAAAACCAAAACAAATAGAAAGTCAGCAAAAAAAAGAAAAGAAAATAATACTGACTAGAGCAAAAGTAAACAAAGTAAAGAGTAGAAAAACAAATAGAAAAAAAGTAACGAAAATTGGTTTTTTAAAAAGATAAATGAAATTGACCAATCCTTATCTAAGATAAAAAGGGAGAATACTCAAATAAACAAAATCAGAAATTAAAGAGTAAACATTACAATGCATAGCACTGAAATAAAAAAGATTATAGGGAATTATTAAGAACAATTATATGCCAACAAATTGGGTAACCTAGAAGACAGGGATAAATTCCTAAAAACATACAATCTACCGAGACTAATTCAAGACGAAATAGAAAACCTGCACAAACCAATAACAAAGAGATCAAATGTGTTCTCAAAAATTCTTCAACAGAGAATAGTCCAGTACCAGGTGGCTTCATAGGGAAAGTCTATCAAACATCAAAAGAACAAATATCAACCCCTTTTACACCCTTTCAAAAGACAGAGGAACAAACACAGTCAAATTCATTTTGTGTGGCTTAATTCCAAAGCCGGGCAAAGGAAATGCGAGAAAACAAAACTACAAACCGTATCCCTGAACAAAGCTGGAGCCATCACACTATCTGAGCTCAAAATGTACTACATAGCTGTGGTAATCAAAATCGCATGTTACTGGCACAATAAAGATGTATAGACCAATGGACAGAATACAAGACCAAGGACTAAAACCACACAGGTGTCAAGAAGACACAATGGGAGAAGGACAATCTCTTTTTTTTTTTTTTGAGACAGAGTCTCATTCTGTCGCCAGGCACTAGGCTGGAGTGCAGTGGCACAATCTCGGCTCACCGCAACCTCCACCTCCTGGGTTCAGGCAATTCTCCTGCCTCAGCCTCCCGAGTAGCTGGGACTACAGGCACACGCCACCATGCCCAGCTAATTTTTGTATTTTCAGTAGAGACGGGGTTTCACCATGTTGGCCAGGATGGTCTCGATCTCTTGACCTCGTGATCCGCCAGCCTCGGCCTCCCAAAGTGCTGGGATTACAGGCTTGAGCCACCGCGCCCAGCCCCAGGACAATCTCTTTAACAAAGGGTGTTGGGACAACTGAATATATGCATGCAGAAAAATGAAATCAGACCCTTATTTTACACTATGTTTCACAAAAATCAACTCAAAATGCTTAAAATACTCTGTCTCATACTTGAAGCTGTAAAATTTCTAGATAAAAACATGAAGAAAAATCATCTTGAAATTGGTCTTGGCAATAACTTTCTGGATATTACATCAAAAACACAGGCAACAAAACCAAAAATAGACAAGTAGGATTACATCAAACTAAAAATCTCCTGCATAGCAAAGGGAACAATCAACAAAACTACAGGCAATATTAAGAATGGAAAAAATATTTCCAAACCACATATCCGATAAGGAGTTAATATCCAAAATATGTAAAGAACGTATGTAATTCAGCTCCAAAAAAAAAATCACTTAAAAAATAGTCAAAAAAAACTTAAATAGACACTGGTCAAAAGAATATATTCAGATGGTCAAAAAACACATGAAAAGGTATTCAAAATCTCTAATCATTAGGGAAATGCAAACAAAACAAAAATGGAGAAATCACCTCACACCTGTTAAAATGACTGTTACCAAAAAGACAAAAGATATCAAGCATTAAAGAGGATGTGGAGAGAAGGCAACCCTTGTATACTGTTGGTAGAAATGCAAATTGGTATAGCCATTATAGCATAGGGTATACAGGTTCCTTAAAAAAATCAAAAGCTATCATATGACTCAGCAATCCTACGACTGGGTATACATCGAAATAAGTTGAAAACAGAATCTTTCCCGTGTTCATTGTAGCATTATTCACAATAGCCAAAATATGTGGCATATTATTTTATCCTTCAAAAGGAAGAAAATTCTGCCCTGGATTCAGGTGGAGGCCATTAAACTAAGCAAAGTAAGTAACACAGAGAAAGTGAAATAGTGCATGATCTCACATACATGTGGAATCTAAAATAGTCAAACTTACAGAAGAAGAAAGAGTAGAATGGTGGTTTCCAGGGGACTGGAGACAGGAAGATATGGAGTAATGTTGGTCAAAGGATGAAAATCTTCAGTTATACAAGAGGAATAAGTTCTGGCAAGCTAATGTACAGTGTGGTAATGATAATTAAACACAGTGTATGGCCAACTTGAAATTTCCTAAAAAGATAGATGATAAATTAAGTCTTCTCTTCATACATACATAAGGGTAAATATGTAGAGGTGACAGATACGTTAATTAGCTGGAATTTACAATGTATATGTATATCAAAACATCAAACTGTACACCTTAAATATGTAAAATGTCAATATTCGCTCAATAAACTTGTTTAAAATATTATGAACTTGATTGTGCTGATGGTTACACCACTCTGTGGTTATCCAACACAATAAATTTTGTTGCTATAAAATTTACATAAAATTCACCCGTGTAAAGTGTATAGATTCAGTAGATTTTATAAATTTACATAAAATTCACCCGTGTAAAGTGTACAGATTCAATAGATTTTATTCTATAAAATAAAATAAAATATACTGAATCTGTACACTTTACACGGGTGAATTTTATGTAAATTTTATCTCAATAAAGCTTTTTACAAAAAAACAAACCAAGGGAGTCAGTTCCAGAACCCATGTTTTGGGGTTTTTGTTTTGCCTTTTTTTTTTTTTTTTTTTTTTTTTTCAGAAACCATGTTTTTAACTATTATTCTGCACTGCCTCTCATGCTAAGTTAGAATAGGGAGCATTTTTCTGGCAGGACATGATGGCTCACACCTGTAATCACAGCACTTTGGGAGGTCAAGGCAAGCAAATCACTTGAGGCCAGGTGTTTGAGACTAGCCTAGCCAACACGGTGAAACTCTGTCTCTACTAAAACTACAAAGACATTAGCCAGGCATGGTGGCACATGCCTGTGATCCCAGCTGCTCCAGAGACTGAGGCCCGAGAATGGCTTGAACCCTAGAGGCTGAGGTTGCAGCGCTCTGAAATCACCCTGCTGTCCTTGAGCCTGGGAGACACAACGAGACTCTGTCTCAAAAAAAAAAAAAAAAAAAAAAAAAAAGAAGAGCAAAACAAAAAAGTGGGAGCATTTTTCAATAAAAATCCTAATTAGTACATGTTAATTATCTTGATTTAGTCATTTCACAATATATACATATTTCAACATATCATCTTGTATGCAATAAATATATATATCATTTCATCAATTTGCAACAGTTAATTTAAAATAAAACAAAATAAGATTTTACATTTTTAAAAGAAGAAAATACTGATCGGCCTATCCTCAGGTCACTGACCTGACATCTGGCCCACCAGTCAGTGTGAAGACAAATCTGTGCATCCCATTTATAGGTACAGTTATCAGAACTGATTAAATTCAGTGAAAACAAAACAAAACAGGAATATTAGAGAGTCCTTTTGAACCAGATATTTAAAGTTTTAGTTTCTTTAATCATCAAATATAATTTTTTAGTTAGTAGTATTTTTAATTTCTGATATGAGCAATATTACACAAGAAGAAAATAGTAATTTACATCTAGCAAACTACCCCCGATAAAACAGAATAAAATTGTACCATGTCAGGGTTATAGAATAAAAACACAGTTGCCATGAACATTATGAATACAGTGGGTATGAGATAAGCTACTGCATTTTTATTCTTATTGGCATGGTTTGAGACAGGAGTAAGAATAATTCTCCAATGTCAGACATGTACCTGATCCCCTAATCCTAGAGACAAAAATCTGTGCTGGCCATGATGCCCACAGTGAGTGCTGCCCAGTATGACCGTCTAGTGGCAGTATCAAGTGTGGATTCCTCAGTGGGACCCCTGCCAGGGTGGCTATGCTCAGAATTCAGTAAGTGTGCTGGGCTTCTTGGTTAAGTGTTGATGGTGGAAAAGTTACTTGTTTTAAGCTTAGGCAATATTTCAATACCACATCCCATCGTTTTCCTTATGTATTCAAAGAATCACCAGCTAATAAGCTGCTCTCCTTTGAAGCCTTTCACAATAACTCTTTCACCTTTTGCCTGTGTATCAGCTTTTCCTGCCTAATCACCTCAAAACTTAGAGTTTCAAAACATCTAAAATTTATTTGTTAATAGCTCACAATTCTGTAAGCACTGGGTGGTTCTTTGGCTGGCCTGGGATATGCTCGTTCATGTTCCTCTATCTAGTTGGCTTCCAGAGCAGCTCGGGGTTGGTTGCTCAAGGGGGCCTCACCTGGGCTGGCTGCTCGAGGCTCCATGTGTCTCTCATCATCCCCGGCGTAGGCTAGGATTGTTCCTACGGTGTCAGAAGGGCTCCAAGAGTTGTCTCTGAATAATAAAATCTCCCAGGTCTTCTGGCCTGGTCTCCATCTTCTATTGTTGCTGGAAGATTGCAAAGAGACCGCAGCATCTGTAAGCGGGACCTGGAGGCAGAAGGCCAC
Source organism: Saimiri boliviensis (assembly GCF_048565385.1). Lineage (NCBI taxonomy): Eukaryota > Metazoa > Chordata > Mammalia > Primates > Cebidae > Saimiri > Saimiri boliviensis. Next base: position 14,905,859 of record NC_133463.1, read on the forward strand.
CCTTCCTAGTCGCTGCTCCTGGGATTCCCTTACCTGACGTCACCTGCGCGGAGGACCCCGCCGGGCCCCGGCGCTGACACTGCGCATGCTCACGCAGTAGCACAGGCTCGCCCCCTGCGGCACCCAGATGGAAATGACTGTGCTCATTTTTCGGTTACATCATAAAACCTGGCCGGGCGCGGTGGCTCAAGCCTGTAATCCCAGCACTTTGGGAGGCCGAGGCGGGTGGATCACGAGGTCAAGAGATCGAGACCATCCTGGTCAATATGGTGAAACCCCGTCTCTACTGAAAAATACAAAAAATTAGCTGGGCATGGTGGCGCGTGCCTGTAATCCCCACTACTCGGGGGGCTGAGGCAGGAGAATTGCCTGAACCCAGGAGGCGGAGGTTTCGGTGAGCCGAGATCGCGCCATTGCACTCCAGCCTGGGTAACAAGAGAGAAACTCCGTCTCAAAAAATAAATAAATAAATAAATAAAATCTAAGCTTCAGTGAAGCTGGAATTTGTTCAGCGTGATTGTTTCAAAAATGTAGAGGAGAAGTTCTCCATAATAGGTCTTTCACGGTCTCTCTTCATAATGACACGTTGAAAACTAACATATATTGAAAAAAAAAATGCATCAAGGAAGATATGAGGAATTTGTTTACATCCGGGGTAAACATAGTGAATGCAATCATAAAAGCCACTGACGAGAAATGACAGCAGAGGCCCTTCCCCAGCTCTGCTCTGCCCCGCTGGCGTTCCTGGGGACTGATTGTCCCTCTACCAGCAGTAGAGACTTAGGGTTATTTATGGATGACAGATAATTGCATTTGCTTTCTGCTTACTGAAACCTCTGATCTGATTTTAACTCTGAAGTTGAAAATAAAGAAGTGAGACTCCTTAGTTCTCCCAACCTCTACTCCTCCTGCCAAAATCCTCTGGCTTTTGGAAAAAATTCACTAGCCTGTACTTTTAGAAGGGATATTTAAATTTTGAACACGTGGTATTGCCGCAAGCACCCACCAATCAACACGGAGGCTGGCTGTGGAGCCAAGCATCCGTCCTTCATTGTTGGGTCATGGGGAGGGTGCAGGGAAGGTGCCAGGGCTCCAGGGCATAATAAGCTGGTGGAAGAGAGTAGTGGAGTGGGAGTTCTTGGATGTCTTGGAGTAATGGCTACTTTCTCACTGGAAGACAATATTTTAATATTTTAACACCAGTACGGCTCTACCAGTATGAATCAGTTAAGTATCAAGACTTTGTGAGTTCCTTAAGAGCAGAGGCTGTTTTATTTTTTATTAAACATCAGAGTTCCACAAGCCTTTATCTGCAATTCTGAAATCTAAAAACTTGAAGAAAACAAAAATTGTCTCTATAACTCCTCTGGCTGCAAAAGCTGGTTTATTTTGACTTGAGACCATTTATAAACTTTATTATTCCTAAGTGAATAGTCATGATTTTCACTGCTGACACATTAATGTGTTTGATTATAGGATACTGCTCAGGGTCCCCCTGGGGGGTATTTTGTAGTAGAAGATGCATGTACTGTTTTAATTTCCTAAAATTTGAAAAAAAAAAAAAATGCATTCAGAAGCACATCTGCTCCCAAAGGCTTAGATAAAGGACTGTGTACAGATACCACCCAGCTTGGTGTGTGCTCTGGCTCTGGGGCAGAGTGAGTAGTCATCAAATTCTATGTTGCTCAGTGAAACTGCCTGTGTGGCTTTCAAATTCTGCTTTGATGAGATGAAAGGGCACTAGGGATGAAAAAAACTGGTTTCTGTCCAGATTCAGTTTTGTACACATTTTTTTTTTTTTTAAGACATAGTCTCACTCTGTCATCCAGGCTGGAATGCAGTGGCATGACCTTGGCTCTCTGCAACTGCCACTTCCTGGGTTCAAGAGATTCCCCTACCTCAGCCTCCCGAGCAGCTGGGATTACATGCATGCACCACCATGCCCGGGTAATTTTTGTATTATTAGTAGAGATGGGGTTTTACCATGTTGGCTGGGCTGGTCTTGAACTCCTGACCTCAAGTGATCTGCACACCTTGGCCACCCAAAGTGCTAGGATTACAGGTGTGAGCAACTGTGCCTGATCTGTACACCTTTTTAAATCTATAACAAAGTGAATAGTTTCATGGATTTACACTGTTCTATTGTTTTCTCCACACATTAGCAAAATAAAGTTTTTTTATCATTTACAGACAGACCATGTCCAAATATAGGCCCTAAGCAACATACCTATAATGACTAAGTCTGCACTTTTATAATCTCTTATATGTTATATATGTGGAGACATACATAGAAGATACAATCTTATTTATATGTTAATAATAAGGTTTAAAGGAAGATCAATGTCAATTTATGAAACAATGTACTTCATTTTGCCCGGAAATGTTTCCATTGTTCAAAACTACTCTGATACCATGTTTTGAATAGTCAAATTGGCTTTTATACACTTACAGTGATAAAAAATATATAAAATGTAGCCCTTAAAAGTATCAGAAATTATTTTATTGGAATAATGTGAGATAAATATCATTAAAGATTGATAGAGATGTGAGAAATCCTCATATTCTGAAGTACCGATTCACATGAATATTTCTGCAAGATGAATTAACATGAACTCACTGGAAACCCATCAAGTTTTATCAATAAAGGATTCTCATCAAATCACAATCATATAACATGGATAGGGAATGTCATAAAGCCCAGAATCATAAAATGATGGGAAAGGAAAAGGAAGCCAAACCGGATAAACTTGGAGTCTAGGAATACTTACAGTAGAATGAGGAGGGGAGATATTCCCTCCAGATGGGATGGGGGTGGGTGTGGGGTAGGAAATGCCAAACACTCAAAAGGCTTGGAAACCCTGGACAGTGAAAGAGCTGAGTGCAGGCCTGAAACACTATCTGGACCGTGTGAAGAATGCATTCTGGAGGCAAGACACAAGAAGCAGATAAATCTACTGTAAGATCACTGCAATAAATCAGCTTAGGCATGATGAGACACTGAACCAGAGCAGTGATGATGAAGATGAAAAAAATGTAGTGAGGAGAGATGGATACACTAAATTTCTTATTTGCCCTTCTACTTAAATCTCAGAATCAAGCTAATGAGTTAACAAGCCTAGGTTGATGAGCTAGAAGTTGCTAGATCTTGCCTCTTTCAGCATATTTCTACATTTTTATAAAGAAAGAGTATTTAAGATTAATGAGTACATGCAAGGCAATGGTTAAAGACGCTTTGTGAATGTTTCATGAGGAACTGAAGACATATAACAGCCTCTGCACAATTGTCATAATCTGATGTATTTTACCATTGCTTTCTGTCATATTCATGGGGAAATGCATAAAAGAAAGATGTGCAGACCCGCCCATGGTGAGGTCTGACAACAGGCAACAGTAGTGTTCCTTTTGTTCAAAACATGATAAACTCAGAGATAATAGAAACTGCATTGAGAAAGGGTGTTACAATTATATGAAGTTCTTTTTTGCTGTGCTGTAAACAAATAAAGGATATCATTTCATAAAAATCACTTGCATTACACCGTAATCCGAAGGATATTAAGCATTTCTTTGACATAAAATTCTAGGATTATTAATCTATATAAAACCAAATTCTTCAGCCTTGAGGAAAGTAGAAGAAATTTCCCAAGGGAAATTCTGCTTATTGCTAAGCCTGACCAAAAAAAAAAAAAAAATTCATATTTTTATCAATAAACTTTTAAATAAGATAATACATATGTTTTTTAAAATAAAACACCGCTTCTATTATGTTTATTTATGTATTCTGCCTCTTCCAGGAGTTAGTTCTTAGAGTTTTTCTGAGGTGAACAATTTTATAAAGTATCAAGAACTGAATAAAGTAACCACCCACACATTCACTTTACATTTCTTCCATTGTTTGCAACATATTTCCGTTATGCTAACATTAAACAGTGCTGCTTAGTTACATTTTATAGTGAATCTTACAAATGCTTTATTATAGCTAAGCTGTTCACCATTACTGATGATGTAAAAATGAAAACTATCATTTCTTCCTATGTCCTTTGTAAAAACATGAGTTTGCCTGTTTGATTATTGAGTAAGTGTATTGCACGCAGTAGTGTAGGAGCTAGCTTATTCTGTGACTTTGGGCACTTCCGTGTACCTAGGCTTCAATTTCCTCCTCAGTAAAATTAAGAACAAGTAAGAATGATCTCTGTAATCTGGATATGCAATACATATTCTGAGAAAATGTATCTTTCCACCATCATTAAAATATCAATATTTCATATCAAGTATATTAAGGAATACTTGCTCATCCATTTCTATTATAATATATTGTAGGTGACTAATAAGTATGTTGTCAAGAGTAAAGTATTCTGTTAGTTTTTCTGAAGCTTGTCTTCAATAAACTGCCTATGTGCTATTACTGAAATTCTCCTGGACAAGAACAAATTTAGGAAGAAAACTTAAATGCAAAGTATTGTGACAGTAATAGCCTTTACAACTGAATAATCCAGCATCACAGATATGTATATTTACTAAAAAATTAACAGATGATTCTGGAAATGCAGGTAGATTTTTCTGTTAGGTCTCTTTTAGAGCAGTTTCCTTTGAGCTTTTTGATTCAATGAGAAAAATGAGAACGGAATATTTCCTTGTCAATATTGAATCATGAAGTTCTGATCACTGGGAAACACTGCTGGTATGCATATCCAAGGAAGACAGAGTTGAGCAAACAACTTTGGAAAAAGGTCTTTATGTGTACTCTGGTTACAGTGCCTTCAGTCATTTGGAGATGGAAGAATTTATATTAGTCATTGAAATGACTCATTTTAAAATTTCTAATTTAATTTTACATTCCTAGATATGTGTGCAATATGTGCAGGTTTGTTACATTGGTAAACATATGCCATGATGGTTTGCTGCGACTGTCAACTCGTCACTTAGGCATTAGCCCCACATGCATTAGCTATTTATCCTGATGCTCTCCCTCCCACTGTGGCCCAGCTTATGTTGCTCCCCTCCCTGGTCCATGGGTTCTCATTGTTCAGCTCCCACTTATGAGTGAGAACATGTGGTCTTTGGTTTTCTCTTAATATCTACTCTTCATCCTTTTACATGAAAGAAAGTTGTGAATTGTATATACCTGAACATATTTACAGCATTTTACTTGTTCCAGTTTCAGTTGAGATAGTCTTCTCATGCCATCAGCTACTCTTTTCCAAAAACACACTTGCTTGCCCTTGACTTCAGGGTCCTACTTCATGCTTCCTGAAGCATTGCCAACTTTTCAGAACTTAAACATCTTTGTGGAGTCCCTGAATCTTGTAGCATTTTGGCTTTTTTAAGTAATAACAATCTACCTTGGTTGTAGAACTGCCTTTCTTCTGGATTAGTGTCAATTAAATTGAATTTAATGAGCATCCCCTATAAATCCAGCACTGTGTTAAAGTTTCTAAGAGACTGAAAAGAAAAAAAAATATGTGGGTCTCCTCATGACCCTGAATCTTGGAATCTTGGGCATAGTCCCTCTGCAGCTTCCTTCCTCTCACCTGAGTTCAAAGGTTCCCTCACAGTGCATCTCCTTACGTGCCCCATCAAGCCATTTCATGTTTTCAGCAAGAATATCAATAATTGAACAAGGAACCTGACCTCACCATTAAACTGTGCTCCTCAAACATTAGATTCGGTTGTCTGATCACAATGGCTGGGTTCCCGCACACTTTGCCAAATACATATGTCACTAGTAATCAGAGGCAAGGACTTGAGCAAAGCGATACCATGTGCTTCCACGGTCTTTGAATCAAAACAATCACCACCTCCTTCCCAGGATGGCTAATTACACTTAGGTAATTAGGCTTCATCTGCCTGGTAAAACTACTAAAATTACTAAATTTATGCTAAAGTACATAAATTGCTTGGCATAAAATTTCCCTTTGCCTTTACCCCCCTGTGTGGTAAAGGCAAAAAAAAAATATAAAAAGGGACTGTCTGGAAAATTCTGAAAAATATAAACAATTGAAGAGAGTTGAAGATAGTGTATACATATGTATGTATATGTGTATTTGTATATACATAAAAATATTAAAATAACCCGTATATATAATAACCACATATGATATTTGTTATTATATTATAACATATATTAAATTATATATATCAATCATATATATTACATTATTTAATATATGCTGAACATTTGTATTTTATATGTTTTATATAAAATATACATATCATAAAGCCAATAATACTAATAAAACATAATAAAATTACAAAGACAACTAAAATATATGTGGAAAACTTTTATATAGTAAAGATGTAATCTCAAATATCTGAGAAAAAGATGGAATTTGTAATCATTAGTGTTGGAACACTTAATGTTAACTTAATGCAAGTTTATTTGAAAACAGTATTTCATGCAACCCACTTCAATAAATTAAAAATGAAGATCTAAATGTAAAAATTAAAACATACAAATATTAGGAAAAATGAGTGAATTGTTTTATAACATGAGAATGGAGAATGTTTTTCCAACTAAAATTCAAAATCCAAGCAATCAGAAAAATGATTAATTTAGATAATGTTATTGTTAAAGTGCGTGGCAAAATAAGTGATGGAAAAAGACAAATGACAAACTAGCAAAAAGTAGTTGCGACTAATATCACACATAGATGTGTCATGTCTCTAATGTATTCAACAATGTTAACAATCAAGGAAAGATATAGCTTCTAGAAAAAGGCAATGTGAAAACGTTCCACAGACCTACACCCTAGCAAGAAAATCATAACTGGTGAAAATACTAATTTTTAAAAACATTAAAGTCTCTGCAAATTGTGCCAAGAGCATACAAAAAATAAACTTTTTTTTTCAAGAAAATTTACTCCGCTTTGTTTACAGCATAGTCTGTCACTTGACTAGGACCTGCCTCCTCCCTCCCCAGCCAACTCTGCATGAAAACTGCAGTCCAGATGGGATGGGTGTGACCACAGTGCCAAGTCTGGGACAATGGTATCATCCCAGGAGGATCAGGCTACCAGGATTTCTTACTGTCCCCCAGCTCCATCTAGTAGAGGATAAATTTAGGCAGGTGAGTGAACCTAAGGTGTTAAGGCCTAATCATCTGCCTCCTGGGAACCTCATAACGCAGAGGTTATGAGCTGTGAGAGACAAGCTGAAAAGACCTGAGTCTGCTGCCTTCACCCAGCTACCCCTCAGGAGTGTCACTCTGAAAGAAGGGGACCACCATCCCACCCCGAGCTCAAGAACAGCAGCTCAGGGATTTTGCTCTGGTCACAAGAACAGAGCTCTGTAGTTTTATCAAGGAAACTGACATCATTTAAAATTGAGTGTGGGGCTCTTCAAGTCTAAGGTTACTATTAAAAAACAATGAAGATTTTTGTGGAAAGTTATTAAAAGGAGGTTGGTAGTTCCATGAGGACAGCAATCTAATCTGAAGGCCAGCTATTTTACCAGAAAGAACTAGAGAAAGATTTTTAAATGCCTCCAAGGGATCAGAGCAAAACGCAAATACTGACCTCAAAAAATATGTCTGCAAAGGCTATCAGACCTTGGAGAAATGAATGCCCTAGGGCATTGTTGAAAATAAAGCAATTAGTCAGCTATTGGTGCAGCCTAACAGCTATCGGCGAAACCATCAAAAGTAGATAGCTAAATAGATCAGAAAAAGAGACACACACACACAAAAATAAATGGCCAGGCACGGTGGCTCACGCCTGTAATCCCAGCGTTTTGGGAGGCCAAGGAAGGCAGATCACGAGGTCAGGAGATCTAAATCATCCTGGCCAATATGGTGAAATCCTGTCTCTAGTAAAGATAAAAAAATTAGCTGGGCGTAGTCGTGAGAGCCTGTAGTCCCAGCTACTTGGGAGACTGAGGCAGGAGAATCACTTGAACCCAGGAGGCGGAGGTTGCAGTGAGCTGGATTGTGTCACTGCACTCTAGCCTGGAGACAGAGTGAGACTCCGTCTAAAAAAAAAAAAAAAAAAAAAAGTCATGCTAATACTACTGTAATCCCTGGGAACTACGCATGCCCACGACTGCACCCTCTGAGTGACATCAGGGGCTTTCAGTGTGAGCTGAGCAGTAGTATGTCCTGGTGTAAGGCAGCGATCATGAAGAGGAGGTCAAGAGAATCTCCAGAAACCCTGGCCCTGGCATCACAGCACTGCTGAAGCAATGCTAACAGTTATCTATATGCAGACTTCTTGATATACGAGGAAAAAAATCCCAACTTGGATACACTTTTATAAATCAGATGTCGTGCATCTGGCTTGCTGTGCAACCATGAGGATCAAGAATAAAATGCGCAGGATTTTGTTTTTCCAAACTTCATAGGACTCAGTTCCTAAGTCACCTGGTGGTGGAGCGGGGGAGGTGATGGAGTTTTAAAATACAGATCCCTGGGCTCTGCTGATTTGGTGGTCCAAGGTAAGGTTCAGAAATCTGTATTTTTAATATGAATCCTAGGAATTTGGGGTGTAAAAAAAGATACTTAGCTGGTAGGGTTTAATTTCAAAAATTATAAGAATTTGCATACCTTAATATAATTCCCTTCCAAACTTCTTAGTTTTCATTAGATTCCTCTGTGTTGATAAACTTTATTCAGTTATTTGGGGATATAAATATGCCCACAATTTCAAGAGTTATATTTATGTGAAAAGACAGATTAAAATAATTTAATTAACAAATTATTGTAACCACATTTATATTTATATTGTTAATACATAAACAATGACTTCCTTATATTTATATTCTGCAATAAGCACTCTAAGTAAGAAGTCATTCAACTCTGTAGCATAAAGAGTGGTACCTTAATTTTGGATTACTGTGGACACACAAGGAGGTGTCCGTTCCATTCCTTGCTCTCACATTTCAATATACTGCTTCTAGTTTGTACCTCCTTTTTTGTCTGGTAACAATAAGTAAGAATTAGCAAATAATCTGTGTTCTCTGCAATTTAAATGGCATGTTAAGTGCAACAAAAATCCTTTACTCCCAAGAGCTTAAAGCCAAAGCTTCCCATTCAGAGAACTCATTGACTTCATTTGCTTCTGGGATGCAGCAACAAATAATGTAGAGGAATAATATAACTTTTGGATGACACATCAATCCTGTTTGAGTCCCTTAAACAGCCAAAAGAAATATTCCTAAACTCAAGAACCATGAAGTATACTAATTTTGAATTTTTGACTGCCATATTGTAAAATAAGTCACTTTTAATCTGTTTTAGTCTACTTAGAAAGATGAGGGCAATATCACATACTTCAAGGCATGGCTGTGGAATAGATGAAAATGTGGGTAAATAATTTGTGGCTGAGGACTGCTAGGTGTTATTTTAAGGGCCGTGCCTCAGAGAGCATCTGGCTGCACTGCCTGTGCTGCACTTGGGGTTGAGGAGTTTTGCGAAGGCGAGTCATTCCATTTAGCTTCTTCATGACTCATTGATCTAAGCTTTTAGACACTGCCTGAACTTCACATTTCTTAGAAGTGGTTAGAGCGAGTAGTAGACTGCTCTCTAGGGAGAACTTGGAATGCCCCTAAAGCAATATTAATGATGGCATGCATTGGATATGTAGGGGAATCTGAAAGGTGAAAAATTATGGACCTATACCATATATTCCCTCCAATGCTTCCAATTTTGCTCTAGGGTGGATTTTCTCTAAAAATATGTTATCTGAGTGTCTGTTAAAAATTCCAATAGCAATAACTTGTCTGGCTGTGTCTGTGGGTTTTCAGCATCTCCGCCAAGTTTTATGGTGAAGATTCTGCAGAGCAGTAGAAATCTGAACTCTGGCACATACTCCATACTTATACTGCTCAGGGGCTCTAAATAATAAATTTTCTTTATCCAATATTCATTCCAGGTGCCCTTCCAACAGGAGTGAGCATGTTTATTATAAAGCAGAAAAAAGTAAAGATTTTGGAGACAGTTTATGTGTTTTACTTTAGTTTCCTCCGGAAGTGCAGCCTGAGAAGGGGTTTCAGGGTAGGTAGGTTGTCTGAGACATGATCTCAGGAAGCAGAAGTCAGGGAGGGAGGGAGACAGAAAGACACTACAAAAAGAAAAAACAACATACGTATGTATGATTGCCTCTACTGCTAAAGGCAATTGGGCTCAGTTCATCCAGAAGTTCTGAGATAAAAGAGAACACTTCCCAGAAATGGCCACATGAAAACCAGGAGGCTGAAACCATTATCCACTAATACTCAACTTGCATTGATTGAAGGTCATTAGCTTCAGGCTGTTCCTACACAGGGGCCAAGCAAGTTCTGCAGGCATCTCTGAAAGCCCTGGAGCACAATGCACTGATTCAGACTATGCTTAGTGAGGTACAGCAAGGTGAGCCAGGCCTTTTATGCCACTGTCTACTATAGATGAGGCTAAAAAATGAGATAAGCCAACTGGCATCGACTACAATCCAGCCCATACCCTGTTCAGATTGTCTCATGCCTCTCACAGAGTCTGTTTTGTCCCTGCATTTCCAAGGTGGTAACTGGCTACAGTTTCTTTCAAAAAGCTTTATATAGGCAGGTTCAGTAGAATAATAAGTAATGGTCTTCCTTGCTGCAATTGGTATCAAGATTGTAACTGAAATCTATCACTTTCTTTTCAACCATCCCTCTGCATTTCTCTCACTCACCCAGTACTCCTGCAGAACTAAGTTGCTGGCTTGGTAGCACGTCTCAGGTCTTCAGGCCTGAGGGATCTGTCCTGGTTACCTTGCCCTTTTAAAGCCATGGTTGCTACAATTGTCCATTCATAGCTTTCACCAGGCATAGAAGCACAACGGAACAACGTGGTGGATCCTGAAATTGTAGACATACTCCCCATTTAGCTCCTGATGGCAGTCAAAATCATGCTCAAAATACAACTCATTTTTGTGCTGAAATAAGGAGTCCAAAATAAATAATCAGAGCTTCAGCTTCAGGAGAAATGTCCTTTCCCTTGCCACCACTCTCTCTACTCCTGGCACAGATCTTTAATCCAGTGGACCTAAGACCTGTATTATACATATTCTGAAGATGTGTCACAGGCAGTGATGGGGTGAGAGGTAATTCTCTTTGTATGTTTGTTGAATGCAGACATCATACCTATCCCAGGTCCCAAGGCACCATTACTTCCTCTAAGGGTCCTTACCTTTAGCAAAAGATGCCTCTCAGTTACTTATACATTCAGTCTTCATAGAGCCTTCACCTTTGGAACACAATCCTGGGCTACATTTTCAGCGTAATTTGCCCTGTGGCTGCAGGTGTTACTTGAGTGTTGCCACGGAGTCCTTCTGGCTATCAGAGAAAGCCCTATGTTGATAGTTGAGAGGAGTCAGGAAGAAGAGAAATTGAGACAAGAAAAAATGGAAAGCCAATGTAAGAGTGCATTATGTAGAATACTATTGCAGGCAGTAGCAGCTGAGTTCTTCCAGGACTGCTAAGAGTCATAGAGACTGCTCCCAGAATTATCCAATGAGTCCCTTCCCCAGATAGAGGTGCTAAATTTTCTGTCATTCCAGGCTGTGCATGAGCACAGGCTGCAATGCGATCTGGCTAAGTTAGATGAGGTCTTGTGAGAGAATGGAAAAAGATGAAAGGTGCTCTATTGAGTGGGATACTGGCAGCATAAAGCAGGCTGAGCTTCACTGGAACTGTCCTCTATAATTAAAATTGAGATCGGAAGTATGTAGTCAATGTTATTGTGAAGAGAGCATGTAATGTGTGAGCTGTGACGCTCTTCACCCGACCTAAACCCTTCTGCATCCCATGTTGGACACTCTTCTGCTAGCCACTCTGCTCAAACACCAGCCTATCAATGAGGTATCTGTGGAGGTGCTCAGAGAGCAGCTAGAGACCCAAAAATATTCTCCTGTACCTTCCTGTACTGGCCTGCAGATAACACTGCTTGCATGTAAGAAAAAAAAAAAGGCCCGATGACTGCAGATCTTATTGGAAACTTAGACTTCACAGAGTAGAGAGGGGACTCTCCTCCTGCACCACTCCTCACAGTGTATAGCTAAATCTGGATTCACAGAACTTCATATTCTTCTCCAAAGACAGGAGGCAAGGGGATGTGTTAAGCACTGGGCTTGGGGGATGGCAGACCAGAGTTTCAGGCGTCCCCAAACTACAGCCCGTGGTCCGCATGCGGCCCCCTGAGGCCATTTATCCGCCCCCCACCACACATCAGGAAGGGACACCTCTTTCATTGGTGGTCAGTGAGAGGAGCACAGTATGTGGCGGCCCTCCAACAGTGTGAGGGACAGTGAACTGGCCCCCTGTGTAAAAAGTTTGGGGACGCCAGGTTTAGATCCTGGCCCTTAACTTTCTTTGTCAAGTTAGTCAAAGTGTCCAATTTTTGACTGTCTTATCGTTAACAGGGGAATATCATCTCTCTTCACAGGCCTGTCAGAAGGATACTCTGCTGGTTTTATGTATTTCTATACAGTACATACAATATGCAATGTGCTTTATACATCGCCTGGTGGCATAGGAAATGCTCTGTATGTATCCTTGTGGATGGGAGCTTTTAGCCAGCTGGGACTGTGCCATCTTCTCTATCTTCCCAGAATGTGCCTCTGCCATGTATCCTTCACAGCCTCTGAATTGTCCTAGAATGTGCTTAGTCAGAGTTAATTAGTGCCCACTAACATTTGTGAACCAAATAGAGTTTTATGTAAGACGCTGCCAGATACCTTGAGAAAATACAGTGTCTTCTGCATTTCTCTTCATGTATCAGTCTAGGAAACCTGTTGAAAAAGAGTCATTTAAATCTTACATGCTTTGTAAGGTTTGTATATCATGTATATTACAATGAGAAGATGAGAGGAATCAGGAAGCAGAGAATTATGTATCTTACAATGAGAAAATACATGATATACTTTTCTAACTTTTCCCAAACATTCTGGCAAATCTCTTTCAACTTTACCATAGAATCTATAGTTAGTAGAATCAAAGACTAGTGGCCATCTATAATTTTTGCATATAAAGCTCATGCTATTTCAGATCTTCAGAGAAATCTGTCCCATAAAGGGGTGATGTGCAAGAGATTTATTGGGGAAATGCCATGGAGCATAAGAGGTGGGGAAGGTGAGAGAAAAGAGCCTTTAGACTGTGATGCATGTGTTGTCTCCGTGAGAGGAAGAAAAAAAGGAAGGTGAGGGTAGGAAGGGCTTCAGACTATAGTGCATTTCTGAGATAGTCTCACCAAGCTGACAGTGTCACTGAAACACCAGTGGTTTGGTCTAGGTCCCACTGCTTGCATCACAGAAAGCCAATCACTGAGACAATGAGTATTGCCAGAGGAGAAGGATTTAATTGGATGCTGCAGCTGAGGAGATGGGAGATCAGTATCAAGTCCATATCCCTGACCTAGTGAAATTGGGGTTTATATAGTAGAGAAGAAATGCCATCATGTCAGGGAAAACAGCAGACGGTCGGTTAGGAAATCATGAAGGGTAAAAGGTCTGGTGTCTCATTGCCCTGGCCCAGTGTTCTGATAAGTCTCAGTAATTTGAAACTATCTATGAGGACTGATGGTTGATTTCCTGAAAAAGGAACTCAAATAAGACAAAGGTAATTTTCTCAAGTTTCAAGACTGAGAGGGTCATTTTCTATGGTTATTCAAAATAAAACATAAATATCAGTTCTATGGGACCTCCTGTTTCAATAGGTGGTCCCCAAGCAGAGACTGCTGTTAGCAGTTCCAGGTGAGGCATGATGTGGCCTGGTCCAACAGCCCTGCCATGTTCAGTCACTGATGGGAGCAGCAGGGGAAAGCAGACCTCAGCATGGGGGCTGCAGGGGAAAAAAGTGCAGCAGCTGGGGGCAGTTAGTCCTCCATAGGAGGGTTTCCTGCCAGAGACAGGAGTGGAGCACTTCCATGGCTACAAACCTATCTACTCCATTTCAAAGCACCACCATTCCACGTTAAATCTTTAAGCATATATGATTTCTAGCTCCAATTCTGTGACTAGCTTGGGGTATAAGTTGGCAAGGCCAGAATACGTGAATTAATTCATTAATTAGTTAATTTTTTCTTGAGACAGAGTCTTACTCTGTCACCCAGGCTCGAGTGCAGTTTTTTTTTTTTTTTTTTTTTTTTTTATCTCAGCCCACTGCAACCTCTACCTGCTGGGTTCAAGCAATCTTCCTTTCTCAGTTTCCCCGGTAGCTGGGACTAGAGGTGTGCACCACCACACCAGGCTAATTTTTGTATTTTTTGAGTAGAGACGAGGTTTCACCGTGTTGGCTGGTCTCAAACTCCTGACCTCAAGTCATCTGCTCACCTCGGCCTCCCAAAGTGCTGTGTTTACAGGCATGAGCCACCACACCTGGCTGAATTCATTTAAAGGTAAGTGCATAAACTTACACATATAGATACTTTGTAAAGCCTCTAATGCTCTCAGTAAGGCATAATCTGCAAGATAGTTTGGAGTCAGATGGGAAAAGATAGCTGTTCTGTTATTCAGCACTCATTATCTCTCCCATGCATGATATTTGGCTCAGCCCATTCAGTCCTGCCCTGTCCCAGATGTGTAGAATTTTAAATAAAGAGTTAGCTAAGTTTGGTTGTGCTGAATGTTGATCTTTTCTGAGTAGTTGATTGCAGATTTTTGCTGCATTATTGGGTGCTGGCATTTACCCAACTCCAGGCATTTCAGGCAATACCTTTGATGGATCCAGAGCTTGCTTTCTCATTCAGTGACTCCATCATTCACTTTTCCACCTCCTGCACATTTCTTGTTAAGGGATGCTCATGTTCACTGCAGTTGGCAGGTTGAAAGCAGGGCTTCAGACTGCTCTTTTAACAGAAAGCTTTGTTTCTTTGTGGTTTATCAAACAGCTTCACGGGCACTTTAATGAGTGTGCCAAGCTCATCTTTTGTCTCTGCTGATGAGCATTAGGCTGCATTTTTTTTTTCCCCTGGAGGCAGTCGTTTTCTGTCTACAGATTAATTTGGACTTGATGTTTAAAGCTGAGACTTCCTTCCATTTCTGAGTAGTTTTGTTGATATCAGTTTCTATACCCTGTCAGTTCCAATGCTATTTAGGATCTTTTCTAATTTAGCCTTAGGAGCACTGCAGAAAATACAAACAATCTGCTGGGACTTCTGACATCCCAGTGTTAGTTGCAGTTTGTCTGTTCTGTTGATAACCAGGAAGCCAGACAGGTTTTATCTTTTCAACATCCTACACCATGGCAAATTGAATGCCAGGAGTTTTCTCTTCCAGGTAGAGTGAGATAGTTAACTAAGTCAATTTTTGGTGCGGGGAGGACACAAATGTCTCTTGATTTTTTTTCTCCCCAGAGATCTGAGAGTGGCAGGTTTGATCTGATAGGGGAAGCAAGTGCTCAGTATCTGAGAGTTGCTCTGAATAACTCTTCGCTGCTCCCCAAAAGATGAGGTACAGCTATTAGAGTATCATCTTAACATAGACAGCAACATTCTCATAGATTATGTCACTGGATTAAAAAAACCTGTTCAGCTCTGAAATGTTTACTTCCTCCTTTGACCGTATCTTCTGAGAAAAAATAATTACTTGAGAAAATAAATGCTTTACAAACGGCAGTTCATTATTTATCAAATCACTTTTGTGTGGTTAAAAAAAAAAAGAAGCATAAAGGTATAATTCAGACAAGGTCTGAAGTGGTGATTTGAAGTAATCATTGATGCCTTTCTATTTCCATGTTTTGATGATTCTACCTAATGTTGGTTTTCATCTTTCTTTTTATATACTCTCATTTTAAATTAGATACCAATTGTCTGGCACATGGAATCACAGAGAAGTGTGTCACTGACAAAAATACATGGTTAATAGGTCACACCTTACTGAGTACCTTCCATTATATGTACATTTTTCTTCTGCTGGCTTTTATTCCACTTACAAAGAGCTTTTTTTCCCCCTTCGGGTATATTTTTGTTTCATTCTATTGCATGTTCTGCCTGCTTCTCCTGGGGACAATGTCTGTTGTTTTACACCTTTGTTTCTTGCCTTCCTTCAGTGTGACCACCTAGCACAGTACTATGTTTCAGGATGGGAGAAAATACAAAGGCATCCGCCTCCTCTCTTTGACCTTCAGGTCTGATATTAAAGGGAGCTTCTTGTGCTATGTCCCCACATGACAAAGAGAATGCTATGAATGCCTCAGAACCACTTTTGGCTCAATTCCATTAAGTGAAAATTTATGGAAAGTAGTTCCATAGAGTTATAGGGACACACTTTTTATGATTATTATTATTGATTGCAATCGGTTTCAGTCCCACTTTAAACCTGGTATCCAGGGTCCATGGTGGAGAAGAAGGTTCCTGTGACCTTGGACTCCTGTGACCTTGTTTTCCTATCATTCCTCTTTAAAGTACGAGCTGCAGAAAGTCTGTTCTAACTATTTTATGTTCACTGAAGTAAATTTTATTTTCTTATGATAGTTTACTTCCTCAAGGTTTTAATTTTTTAGCTTTAATGTTCCTTAGATGACAGTCTCTATACACTACATTTTAAACTGGGAATAGGTTTTAAAGGCATATACCAAATTCTGACATCATGGGTGCTAGGACAAAGAGTTTCAGGGAAAGAATTTTCACACTGGGAGCTTTAATGAAAATGTTGCAGAAGAAAAAAGAAAATAATAAGAATAAATTATAAGTGTTTATTCTTTATTCTCTCTTGCAACTTGATATGGAGTACATTTTTTAGATCAAAAACGAACATTGCAGCAATATTTTGGAGAAGGCAAATATTCTATGAATGTAATCCCTTGCAATAGATTAAACACTGAATTGCAAAAATCAGTAAATAATTGTTGATACCCTATAATGTTCCCAAGGAGGACTAGTAAAACTAAGTTTTCCTAATGGACGCTGTTGACAATACCTGAGTACCAGGGGCTGCTCAGGGCCTGTGATTGCTGAGAGTGGAAGAACAGAGGTAGTAGCAGCAGAGTAGGAAGTACGTTTGGGAATACAGCCCCTTTGGGAGAAGTCAACAGAGTTGATGCATAGACAAGTTGGTCCCTGAACTTGGTGATGCGTCTCAGTATGGACAGTCCTGGAGGGGTGCTGGTGGAAAAGGGAATCATGGCTGGGCTGGTGAGGTTCTCAAAGGAGACAAAATGGGGAAATCACCTCTCCTGGCTCCATTGTCTATGCTGGTGATATGCTTGGAACCTGAGATCCCACCGTGATTCTAGGAGGAAGTCAGCTCAGTTCACAGGATTCCTTATGTGACTTCCTTTGCAGTTGGACCTGGAAAAAAGGCAATAGCTGTGACACTAACAAGATAAAGAGAAAGCTTTATACCCTAAATCTCCCGTCTCTGTATGTACTCCACGTAATGTACCTGTGCTGAGTCTCTGCGTCACTGACTGTGATGCAGAGATTCTGTTCTTGCTATTCTCAGTTGTCAGTGGAACACATAAGAGGACACTATGAAGTTTCACACTGGCAAAGAAAAGCAGAGATGGGGAGTGGTGCAGAGAAATGGTTGTGACCCCGAAAATTAAGGAAAGACCACTCTTTTCCCAGCCTTGTGACCTTGAATGAGTCTTTGAATGCAGGTATGAGAAGTTCCATAGGTGCTCTAGGAAATACTAAATATAAGATAAAATGTTCTCCAGAAACATGCAAAAATTCAACAACAAGAAATGCAAAAGTGGGTTTTATTTTAATGTGAGGATTCTTCAGCTATCCTTTTCATATTATTGAACTCAGGTACCAGGCACTGTGATGACCCTGGGGGACAGAGGGATCGGGAAGTCATGGTCCCATCCTCTTAGGAGTGAAGAGTTAATTAGAGGAAAGACATAGAAACAAATAAACATCCTTTGGGTATTTCATGCTATAAGAGAGGTACAGAATTAGGGAACTCAGTAAGAGAGGTGTTGCTTTCTCTTGAGGATCAGGTAAGAGTATATGGAAGAAGAGGTTCTTGCTTAATCACCGAAGACTTTACTTTTTAGCCAGTTGTACAGATGCTGATGTTATAGTGACATATAGCCAGAATAAAAGGCTTTATGTTTTTAGTGAGGATTTAGTTCCAGGAAAAGTCAGGCATTTTGAAAAGAATTTTTGAAGAAACAGTTTCACAAGCTAAAGAACTTCAGAAATTATGGAGTTTGGTGGTCATATTGAGTGATCAGTAAAAGGCTTAAAAATTCTCATGAAGACAAAGCCTAGGAAATTTCAGATCTTTAATTATAGATCATCTCCTTAGATTTTACTCTAACCCTATAGGAAATATTCAGCTTAATGAAAAATAATTAAGTTATTATACCTCTGTCCACACAACAGTTTCATTCACATCATGTTATAAATTCTGATTAACATTTATATGATCTAAAAAGAGGGAGTGAGAAGAAGCAGAAATTGTCTATCATATTATAATTAAAAATGTTAGCAAATATACTCTTCATCCTCAAGTCCCTAGCAATGTCAAAGGTATCTACTATTGACCTTATAATTTTTAGAATATGTAATATAGTGTCATACAGAATATGACACTGCTTTTTATTAGGTGATTAATGAAAATTAAGCTCCTTACATTATAATCCCCTCTGATACATGCAGGGTAGGTGGTGAGCTTTTGTAACTCCACCTCCTAGGAAAGTGCTTTGTGAATGCAGAGGCCAGGGTGAGATGTGCATTGCTGCTTGGCCACACAAAGAACAGAACTGGTCGCCATCTGGATTGAGAGACGACACACAGCCTGGCTAAGCAACTTCATTTAATTCTATTTTCTTTTCATCTGTCTGTAGCACAATAAAGGAAATTAAAATCAGTGATTGATTGTGTTTGAGTGCATTATCACCAAGACTGAATACATAAACAACACACCAAATGAGAAGCTATTTAATCACATTCCTTTTTTCTTTCTTTTTACTATATATCTAACTCAGTGTATCATGGGCCAAGAAACTGACATTTATTTCATTCAGAAGACAAAGATAAATTCATTTATTTTATTTGAGTGTTTCTCCTGTGTCAGTGGAACATTGTATTTTCCTTGAAAAATTTACATTAAAAGCATACAAAAATCTTTATTAAATGGAAATCATTATCATATAACCTTTTTGAAAACACTGTTTTAGATGTTTCCCTTAACTGTTTGTTATTAGTTTATTTTAGTCCCTAGAAATCTTTAGTGTGAATATTGACATTTCAAATACACAAGAAAATCGTTTTTCTTCATTGGAAAGGGCTTAGAAAGCCT
Source organism: Saimiri boliviensis (assembly GCF_048565385.1). Classification (NCBI taxonomy): domain Eukaryota; kingdom Metazoa; phylum Chordata; class Mammalia; order Primates; family Cebidae; genus Saimiri; species Saimiri boliviensis. The sequence continues at coordinate 14,925,052 of NC_133463.1, forward strand.
ATTCCTTTTCCTGAATCAGATTATCTTATTGCATTACTTTTATTTGGGAATAAGCTTGAAAGTTCTAAAATAGGAAAAGAAAATATGATCCAAACCCTTCTAATTAGCAAAGTTCCTTCCAAGGATATGTTTATGCCCTGGAAGAACTGGCTTACATTTTGCATTAAATTGTTTAAGTAGTCATGTGGTCATAAAGACATTTGATCTAAATGAGTTATTGTGCTGGCAGTGCAGTGAATAAAATGAGTTGTTGTTACACAGCACTGGGCACACAAACACAAGATGATCTGGAGGAAAATTTGAGATTATTTTTTTAAATGGTCTCCTCTACACTTCCTTTAAAATATCTGTGACTTGGTAACTGAGATAATATTCGTTGTTAAACATTGACCAACTTCTCAGTTTGAAGTCTTGATAAAGTGGCTTATGGTCATTGGTGAAAGCTGGGGATGTCCTGGTGTAGAATTTGAACTCATGGCTTTTCCAACTTTCTACCTAACAGCTTTGTTTGAAATGAGGCTCCATAACAGGGATAGAATTGTGGTTTTTGTCAGTCCTCAAGTATGTTACCATTTCCCAAATTAAAGAATACGTTAGGATTTAAAATCTGCCTATGCTCTTGAGACAGTTTGGCTCTGTCCCCACCCAAATCTCATGCTGAATTGTCATTGCCAGTGTTGAAGGAGGAATCTAGTGGGAGGTGATCGGATCATGGGGACAGATCCCTTTGCTGTTCTCATGATGGTGAATTCTCAAAAGATCTGGTTGTTTAAAAGTCTGTGCACTTAACCCTTTGCGCACTCGCGCTCTCTCTCTCCTGCTCTACCATGATAAGATGTGCTTGCTTCGCCTTGATCCTACCGCCGTGATTGTAATGTGCTTGCTTCACCTTCACCCTTTCACCATGATTGTTAAGTTTCCTGAGGCCTCCCAACCATGCTTCCTATACGGCCTGTGGAACTGTGAGTAAATTAAACCTCTTTTCTTCATAAATTACCCAATCTAGAGCAGTTTTTTTATAGCAGTGTGAGAATGGATGAATACAGCCCCAAGCTCACTGTGTTACCTTGGTCAAGTCAGCTAATCTACCTGGACTTCAGTTTTCCTATCAAGGGAATGGAATTAATAGCTGCTCATTCCCTATGCAACTTCAGCCCTGTTGTGGTATGTTGAAGCAAATATTGTTCCATTGCTGGTGGAGTGCCTATTGTTGAAGGCTGATAATCCCATTTTGATAGTTCAGGTTTACAGGTAAGGGTGATTATTTTGATCAGAATGCCAGATGAGACATCTTTATTTCTTCAAGACTGCATAGAGTAGGCTAAGCACAGCCATTTGAGTGTATACAGCAATACAGATGTATCACCTTGATTTGTGAATGTATAGGCATTTTAACATTAAGTCATTTTATATAGCGAAATGCCCACAAGTAGACTCTAACAAATTTAGATCCCTTTGTTGGTCTTACCTAAGGAGAGAAATCTATGGCTTCAGCTAAAAAGCTCAGTTAGATAAATCACTGTGTAAATGCATCTCTTTCATAGAAAAATTGATACGGCCCTGGGAACCTTTTATCTGCTTTCTTTTAGTTCTTCTAGGGTGAAGACTGGGTGCTAATAAAAGATATAGAGGATTATAAGAAGAATCCCCAAATGAGTGTCAAATAAGATTGATATTTTCACCTCACTGACCGCTGGTTTGTTTGGTGTGCACATATGATTTAGGAAGGCAAAGCCTGGGTTTTTATATAAAAAATATTTAAGGCCCCCCAAAATCTAATCATGTTTATTTCTATATATTGCAAATTATATGGAAACTGTATATTCTTTTTTTTTTTTTTTTTTAATGGAGTTTCGCTCTTACCCAGGCTGGAGTGCAACGGCGCGATCTCGGCTCACCGCAACCTCCACCTCCTGGGTTCAGGCAATTCTCCTGTTTCAGCCTCCTGAGTAGCTGGGATTACAGGCATGCACCACCATGCCCAGCTAATTTTTTGTATTTTTAGTAGAGACGGGGTTTCACCATGTTGACCAGGACGGTCTTGATCTCTTGACCTTGTGATCCACCCGCCTCGGCCTCCCAAAGTGCTGGGATTACAGGCTTGAGCCACCGTGCCCGGTGGAAACAGTATATTCTAATGTTTTAAAAAAGTATTTAGAACATAGAAGAAAATATATAAATAAAAAAATTTCTGATATTAAATCTTTTAGTCATTCCATACTCCCAATTTTTCTTTAGTAAAATATTCAAAGTAAATATACACCATATTTGCCTCAGAAACTTTTTTATAAGGAAGAAACTTACAAATATAATCAAAGCTTTCTATTCCCAACCAATTCCCCAAATCCCAAAGATTATGTTTATTCACATTTCTGTATAGCTGCAAACAGTTTGTGTTATGCTATGTTATTTTCAACTTTACCATATGTTTCTGATACAAATTTGTGGTTCCTAAAGCCCTTGGCATAGTTTTGTGTTTTTATAGAAAAAGGCATGAAGTTTTGTTGCTGTTAAATTGTATATTGCTCTTTTAAATTGCATTTTCACAATAATTCACTATTCATCATCTGTTCTGAATATTGTGTCACAGTTCTTAATCATTTTTTCTACTAAATTATTTATTTTATACCATTAATTTGTAGGAATTCTCCTATATTTTTCAATTATATATTTGGTAAATATTTTACCCAATTTGCTGGCTTGCATTTAACCTTTAGTTAGGATGCCTAGACTCTTTCATTTTTATACAGTCTAGTTTATCATTCTTTTCTTTTAGTCTTCATGTCTTCTGGCATTTGATTAATAAGCCATATGTTGCCCAATGTCATTAGTTTTCTATATACACTTATAAATATCTTAAACATTTAATATTCATAAATAATTTCAAAAATAGGTTAAGATATGTCTTTAACCTAAATAGATACAGGCTTTTGTGATATAGTGTAATATACACATTTTTATTTATATATGGATAGTCACTTATTCTGACATTATTTATTGAATAGTATAATTTTTCTACTGACTTGTAGTTTCATATCTTTCATTACAAGTCCAATGTATTCAGCATATCTATGGATCTATTTCTTGATGCTCCATTTTCCCCCATTGGTTTATCAGTGTATCACTGAGCCAAAGCAAACCATTTTCATTATTATAATTAAAATACATTTAAATATTGATGGAATTCTTTGAAATAATCTTGTTTCTTCCTTTTCATTCTAAAAAATATATTAGTACATTATTGGAATAACCGTTAATTGGCATATTAGCATCTTTGTGATTGTAAGCCTTTCCATGCATGAACATAGTATATTCATGTTTTGTTTAGGTAGTTACATCACTCAATAGAATTAAATGAAAGATTATTAATTCTTAGGTACATTAATATTTTGTTATGAATGTGATATAATATTTTTAATTGGTTGCTATTGTTTATAAGAATTTCATGTTTCTTTTTGCTTTGCCTTCATATCTGAAAACCTTGCTGATTTGATTAGTGCATCCACAAATTATCTTTGATTTTTCTATGGCTAGTTTAAAAATCTCCACACAATGAGGTCGCAGTGAGCCAAGATTGTGCCACTGCACTCCAGCCTGGGTGACAGAGTGAGACACTGTCTCACATAAAAACAAGCAACTCCATACAATGACAACTTATGTATTTTCTTTTTTTCTTTCTCTTTCTATAACATTTCTTCGTCCTATCTTAACTGAACTGGCCAGAAACCCCAGGACAATGATAAATACAAGCAGTGTCAATAGTCATCTCATTGCCTTTCCTAGATTTTGTTAAAAAAAAAAAAGTGATTATGCTTTAACATTACATATGGTGCTGTTGATGGTTTTGTTATAAACTTATCAGGTTAAGAAATTTTCTGCCTTTCCTAGTTTTGTACAAAGATTTTAATATAAATGAATATTGTATTTTATCATCTGATTTTTTCCTACATCTTCTGAGATAATCCTATGTTTTCCCTCCTTCAATCTCCTAATGTGGTGAATGGCATTAAAATATCTTCTATTGTTGCTCAAGCCTGTAATCCCAGCACTTTGGGAGGCCGAGGCGGGTGGATCACGAGGTCGAGAGATCGAGACCATCCCGGTCAACATAGTGAAACCCCGTCTCTACTAAAAATACAAAAAATTAGCTGGGCATGGTGGCACATGCCTGTAATCCCAGCTACTCAGTAGGCTGAGGCAGGAGAATTGCCTGAGCCCAGAAGGCGGAGCTTGCTGTGAGCCGAGATCGCGCCATTGCACTCCAGCCTGGGTAACAAGAGCGAAACTCCGTCTCAAAAAAAAAAAAAAAAATCTTCTATTGTTAAAATATTCTTTCAATGCTATATAAAACCAGTGCCATTATTCTGTATTATTGATGGATTTTGATGTATATATAGGTGGACTTAGTTTTCTAAGAATAGAATTTATAATACATTTTTAAAAGATTTTGCAACTATTTTCTTTTTTTTTTTTTTTTTTTTTTTTTTGTTACCCAGGCTGGAGTGCAATGGCACGATCTTGGCTCACCGCAACCTGCACCTTCTGGGTTCAGGCAATTCTCCTGCCTCAGCCTCCTGAGTAGCTGGGATTACAGGCACGCGCCACCATGCCCAGCTAATTTTTTGTATTTTTAGTAGAGACGGGGTTTCACCATGTTGACCAGGATGGTCTCGATCTCTTGACCTCATGATCCACCCGCCTCGGCCTCCCAAAGTGCTGGGATTACAGGCTTGAGCCACCGCGCCCGGCCCGCAACTATATTCTTAAGGACATTGTATCATTGTATCATTTCTATACCAAATGGCTATGAGAGGAGCCCACCGAAAAATTACACTGTTGGAGGAGGGGAGAGGTGACTCTACTGTTTCTAGTGTCTGTAGCCATCTCCAGCTGTAGCTGCAGTGATAATTAATAATGCTGCAATACCAACGGTTCGGTTCTGGAAGGGGTAACAACAGTGATTTCAGCAGCAGCAGCAGTACTGAGGGATCCCCATGATGGAACAATGGAAATAATTCGGGAAGCAATGACAATATCAGCTGTGACTGTAGTGGCTGAGATGTGAGTTCTTATGGTGGCAACTTCAAGGACAGTAGTAATGTTCCAGTGGTGTGTAGACCTAGCACTGCATATTTCCTCAGCACTTGCTCCAGACGCTAAACTTGGACAGCTGACGCGCTCGATCTTCTGCCACTGATCTTTGGTCAACATTTTTACGTGCCCAACACAAAAGAAACAGACATTTATTGAGTTACCTATTTGTGAACAACCTTACCCTTTCTTCTTTTGCTACACATACTCTTGTAATTGATCTCTCCATGAATCGTTTTCTGTTTAAAATATCTAAAATGTTTTCTGCTTCCTGACCTGACTCTCACTAATATTGTATAGATACTAGAAATGGTTCTAGAAATAGATCTTTGCAGATGAGAATCTGGAAGTGGTTTGCTGACCCGTTTCAGTTTGAATGAAATCCTGACCTTGTCGGTACCAGACAGGAACCTGGTCATCTGTAGTGTACAGTGGTATCATGATTACTTAAATCAACAAATGTGGTTATTGGGAATTATGCATTTTTTTAAATTGGCATATGAAAGATAAAATGGCTATTGTGGTAGACTGTTGCAGTTATAATATTGTCATCAAGGTCTGTAAGAGTGCAACGGAGAGCAGGTAGAAAATGAACATTGTTTAAAGACCAAAAGAATCACACTATTTTGCTAATTTCTATCACCTAAAACCTAGAGAATATATGAGGCATAAATTTACATGGCATTTGACTAAGGTAGCAGAATATAATCTTGACATAGGCTCAGTTTATCAACATGGATAGATAGAGATTCTGATGTTAAAGTCTTAGCCCAAGAAGGTAGAAGGGGTGCTCAAGTTATTTGTTTGTCTAACAGGAACTGTGAATCCACTCTGGCCTGCTTATTTCGACATTGCGTTGCCAGAGCTTTCCTAGCATAATAAAGAGAGATGCATACAAAGGCATAGAGATAGTAGAAGGTTGGAGTAAAAATATCAGCTGTGATCCACATGCCAAGCCATCCCCCACTGCATCCCACAGGAAGGCCCAGAAGATATTTCTCTAAGCAATTAAGGATTCGTTTATTGCCGGGGGCATGAAGGGGCAGTGCTGGCATGCTTGAAAAGTGCTGTGATGGCTGAATTTTGTGGTCTTGGGGAGGTTGTGGGTTCTCTGATTTAAAGGGGAATGTGGTGATCCTAGAGTTGCAAAGAACAGTGGCAGTGGAGGCGCTTATCCTTTGTGACTGCACGAGAGACAAGGAAGATATAACTATAATAATGAGTAGCAGGAGTGGAGTGGCCAACACAATATCTGACGATTAGAGAACTTCGATGAAGTCTAACTGATTCTCAGGGAGTGAACTAGATCAGCCACCAATGATAGTCTTTATATAGGTGGGTAATGTGGAGGGATTCTGATAAAGGGACTACTTAAAGCACAGTAGGAGACAGAAAGAAACCAGAAAGAAGAGTTTAAGCATAAGGGACAGAGCAGTCACCTAACTAGGGACAGTGCCAGCTTGCCAAGAAGGCACCAGACAGAAGCTGTGACAGTCAGCAAAGGGACAGAGTCTGCCTGTGCTGACCTTGCAGGGCAGAAGTGGGGCATAAACACTGTCTTCTCTCTCCTGTCTTCTGCCACCCCATTCATTAGCCGAACCCTAATAAAAGCACGAGGGTGAGGGAGATCTCTGAAGTATCCAATTCAGGTCAGCCTCCTAAGGAACTAAGCAGAATGTAGAAAAGTAAAGAGTGGGTCCAGGGAATAAAACAGAGATATGCCATCATACCAGAGTATGATGATGTGTCAGGGAAAGAAAAATATACAGGCTGGGAGCAGTGTCTCATGCCTGTAATCCCAGCACTTTGGGAGGTCGAGGTGGATAGATCATGAGGTCAAGAGTTCAAGACTATCCTGGCCAACATGGTGAAATCCCATCTCTACTAAAAATACAAAAATTAGCTGGGCGTGGTGGCGCGTGCCTATAGTTCCAGCTACTCGGGAGGCTGAGGCAGGAGAATTGCTTGAACCCAGGAGGCAGAAATTGTGGTGAGTCAAAATTGCGCCACTACACTCTAGCCTGGCAACAGAGGGAGACTCCATCTCCAATAAATAAATAAATAAATATTTAAAAGAAAAGAAAGAATTAAAAAGAGAAAAATATGCAAATACTTTTGAGATTACTAGACACTAAACCTGAAATGACACTAATACAGGTAAATCTCACTTAATGGTAATATATTCCAATAAATGCATCATTAGGTGATTTTGTGGCTGTGTGGACACCATAGAGTGTACTTATACAAACCTAGATGGTATAGCCTATTACATGCCTAGGCTATGTTGTATCACCTATTGCTCCTAGGCTACACACCTGCACAGCATGTCACTGTGCTGAATACAGTAGGCGAGTGGTCCCCAACACCCAAGCCATAGACCAGCACTGGTTCGCGTCCTGTTAGGAACTGGGCGCAAAGCAGGAGATAAGTGGCTGGTGAGCTGAGCATCACTGCCTGAGCTCCACCTCCTGTCAGATCATCAGCAGTATTAGATCCTCATAGGAGTGTGAACCCTATTATGAACTGCGCATGTGAGGGATCCAGGTTGCATGCATCTTATGAGAACCTAACTATTCCCTGATGATCTGAGATGGAACAGTTTCATTCCAAGACCATCCCCACTACGTGGAAAAACTGTCTTTCACAAAACCAGTCCCTGGTGCCAAAAAGGTTGTGGACTACTGCTGTAGGCAATTATATTACAATAGTAATACCGAAACATAGAAAAGGTACAGTAAAAATAGAGTACAAAAGTTTAAAAAAGCAGTACACCAATATAGCACACTTATCATGAGTGGAGTTTGCAGGACTGGCAGTTACTCTGATGAGTCAGTGAGTGCACCGTGAGTGATTGTGAAGGCCTAGGGCACTACCATACTTGACTGTAGACTTTGTACACACTGTACACTTAAGCTACACTAAATGAACTTAAAAATTTGTTTTCTTTAACAAGTTCATCTGAGCTTATAGTAACTTTATTTTATAAACTTTTTGATTCTTTTATAATAATATCTTAAAACACAGAAATACTTTATATCCTTATCTACAAGCTTTACATATTTTTATTTTTTATGTTTTAAACTTTTTTTAAATTAAAACCTAAGGTAAAAATATACCCACTAGCTTCGCCCTATAAAAGTCAGTAGCACTGTCTTCCATCTCCACGTCTTGTCCCAGTGAAAGGTCCTAAGGGTTTTCAGGGGTGATAACATGCATGCAGCTGTCATCTCCTATAATAACAATGCTTTCTTCTGGAATAATTCCCGAAAGATCTGCCTGTGGCTGTTTTACAGTTAATTTTTTAAAAATGAGAAGTACTACACTCTAAAATATGAATAAAATATATAATATGGTAAAATATTGTTGATCCTTGAACAATGCAAGGGTTAGGGGGACCAGCTCCTGTGCAGTTGAAAATTCATATATAACTCTTGGCTACCCCCACACTTAACTACTAATAGCCTATTCTTAACTGCAAGCATTGCTGATCTAATAAAGTCAATTAATGCATACTGTGTTAATAATATACTGTATTCTTACAATAAAGTAAGAGGAAAGAAAATTTTATTAAGAAAATCATAAGGAGGAGAAAATATGTTTACTATTCATTAAGTGGAAGGGGATCATCTTAAAGATCTTCCTTTGTGTCTTCATTTTGAGCATCCCAAGGACGAAGAAGAAGAAGAAAAGTTGATCTTCTTGTCTCAGGATGGGAGAAGCAGAAGGAAATTTGCATATAAGTGGACTGGTACATTTCAAATCCATGCTGTTCAAGGATCAACTGTACATAAACTAGTAACTTAGCCATTTACTATCATTACCAAGTATGACATATAGTACATAATTATATGTGCTAACCTTTAATGCCACTGACAAATGTAGTGGGTTTTGCTTCACTGCAAACACATGAGTAATGCATTGTGCTAAAATGTTACGATGGCTACAGTGTTACTAGATGGTAGAAACTTTTCAGCTCTCTTATCTTAAGTGTTATGATGGCTACAGTGTTACTAGATGGTAGGAATTTTTCAGTCCTGTTATCTTAAGCGATCACCATTGTGTGCAGTCTAGCATTTACCAAATGCTGTTATGTGACACGTGACCATATTTGGGGCTTTTAGCGTCCCCTGTCCCCTGGATCCTTCTATTCAAAATGCAAGCTTATGCATGGTTTAAAATTTATAATGCTGGGTAGTGGACACATGGGGAATTGATGAATTATTCTCTTTATTTTTGAATAGTTTGATGTTTTTAAAAATAAAAAGTCAAAACAGTTTAGGTTTTGGGGGATAATGAAATTTTTACCTGATTGTCTCACAGTTGACTTAGTGATTCTCTGGGTCCATTCTATGGCTAAACAGACATGCTTGGAAACTAAAAAATTCAACACATTGGTTCACTTACCTACCTATTGTACAGATGGTTTTTACCAGAAATGGACCCTGATTCATGAGTAGCTGCTAATAGATTGGCTAGATGATCAGGAAATTGAAAGGAAGAATATTGAAAGATGGATGATGAGAGGATGACTTCTTTTTTTTTTTTTTTTTTTTTTTTTTGAGACAGAGTTTCGCTCTTGTTACCCAGGCTGGAGTGCAATGGCGCGATCTCGGCTCACCGCAACCTCCACCTCCCGGGTTCAGGCAATTCTCCTGCCTCAGCCTCCTGAGTAGCTGGGATTACAGGCACGTGCCACCATGCCCAGCTAATTTTTTTGTATTTTTAGTGGAGACGGGGTTTCACCATGTCGACCAGGTTGGTCTCGATCTCTCGACCTTGTGATCCACCCGCCTCGGCCTCCCAAAGTGCTGGGATTACAGGCTTGAGCCACCGCGCCCGGCGACTTCTTAAAATAGACATAAAGTATGAAAATACTTGTGTCTCAAGTAAATTCTCATTAGAGGGAGTCCACAAAAGAGAAATAATTGTATGCATAAAATGACATATTGTATAATAGATGTTAGTTAATTGATACTTGTTCAATGGGCTCATGGACAAATGCACATGACATTACATAATCAAATTGTATCTGTATCAATGTAGAACAACTCTAAGGCTATTATGACAACTTTCTCTTGGGGACTACCCAGTCAACTTGCAGACTGATGACATTGAAACCCATCCCTCAGGGATTTTGTCCTCACTGAAATAGATACTTATTCCAGGTGTGAATTCATGTTCACATTTGCAATTCTTCTGCTGGTACTACCATGCATAAACTTAAATAATTTGTTATTCTCCATCATAGCATCCCATACAACATTGTTTTTGATTAAGGAACTCATTGCACTGCAAAAAAAAAAAAGTAATAATAGGCTCATGTTTATGCAATTCATTGGATTTAAAACATAATCCCATCACCTAGAAGAACATGAAATGATAGAACGGAATCATGTAACTCAGTTAATGCTTTCAGTAAACGACACCCAGTAAGGCTGGGATGTTGTCCTACAGTGTGTGGTATAAGCTTTAAATCAATGACCAACATGTAGTGTTATTACTCTTACAACAAAAACTCATGAATCTGAAAATCAAGGGGAGGGAGCTCCCTGCACTATCATGCCTAATTTTCACTTGCAGACTTGTTATTTCCTTTTGTGAAACTTTGGGTTCTCCTAGTTCAGAGATATTAGTTCCCAAGGGAGGAAACTTCTTTGGATGACAGGTTTCATTAAGTGGAAGTTGAAATACCACTTGGGGATATTTAGTTCTTGAAACTAAAGGTAAATAAAACAGTAAATCTATTGACAGGGAATTGATCTGGAGATAACCAAGGTGAAATTAGATTTCTCTCTTCAATAGGAGCAGGGAGGACTATGTATTGAACACAGGATTATCTCAGTAATTCCATGTGTAATAGTATATGAAAGAGACAAGCAGTAGCAGTGCTGTTCACTATGCAAAAGTATCCCTTCTTCCTACCGTGGGAGGGCTGCTTTTGCAAGTATGTCTGTGCTATTTCTCACTGGTCCTGACTCTTCTGTTCTTGGAATCAAACTCAGACCACGGCAGATTCCCCTACTAGGCGAATTTCTTTATTAGTGTTGTTGCTAACAAGAAAATTTTGTGTTAGCACCTCAGAGGATTTCTTTAATTTTGTAAAAGTATATCATCCTAATTTATTATTGTTTTTCTAAGATCTGGCAATGAGCATCCTCTCTCTGCTTCCTCTCTTACCCTGCTTACTCACAACTGTCTCAGGCAACCTCCTTTTACTTTTAGGTTCAGAGTTACGGCTGACCTTTGGTTTCATCAAACGCAGAATTTATTTTGGTTTCTCGTTTTGTTTATTGCTTCTATCTTCAAATTAGACATCCTAGGATTCATTAGATTTATTTTTATGTTTATTTTTGAAACGCATCCTACCCTGTCACCCAGGCTGGAGTGTAGTGCTGCAATGACTGCTCATTGTGGCCTCGACCTCCTGGGCTCAAGTGATTCTCCTGCTTCAGCCTTCCAAATAGCTGGGACTACTGGCTTGTACCACCACACCTGGATAATTTTTCTGTATTTTCTGTAGAGACTGGGTCTCCCTGTGTTGTCCAGGCTGGTCTCAAACTCCTAGGCTCAAGCGATCTACCTGCTTTGGCCTCCGAAAGTGCTAGGACTACATGTGTGAGTCACTGTACCCGGTCTAGTTCATTAGATTTAAATTGGTATTAGCATTGATATCCTCTCTTTTATTTTCCAATTGTTTTATTATGTCTAAAGAGTGACAAATTACTTGAATTACCTGTAGAATAAAATAGAAAAGCAATTTTTATACTCAGTGGCAGCATTCTAAAATTAAAATGGGTTGGACTTTACTATCAACAGATCTTGATTTCAATTACTTTTGTTCTACTTATTGGATTTTTGATATTTAATAAGCTATTTATTCACCGTTGGACTTTCTCTCATTATCTGGAATTCCTGGAGGGTTTTATTAGGATAAAACTATATAAAAGAGAAACGTCTGGCACATGAGTCACTTAAATGTTAGTTTTGTTACTTGTTTAAAGGAATGCAAGTTGACTTTTATATTAAAAAGGAGAAGAGAGGGCGGAGGAGGAGGTGAAATGTCTTTAAGGACACCAGCTTGGTAAATCTAGATATTAATATTACTAACTGATGTTTATGGCACCATATTATATTTGAATATCCTAGAGGTTGGCCAAAAATCTTGTGGTAGAAGAACAAAAACGAACTATAAAACATAAAAATTCAAGATCATTCTCTAGAACGCTAATTATGAAGCAAGCTATTAAACAGAAGTGGCTAAAGAATTGCTCCAAAGCTCAATATGACTCTTTTGTTTTGCTGTCCCACACAGTGCTTTAATTTTTAAAATTAATTCTAATTGTCGGAAAAATAGAAGTTGCCACATAAAAATTCAATTTTCAGCCTTCTCTTGATAAACTCCAGAGTTTCAGTCCCATGCCAAGCAACAATTGGCTAAAGCTGAGTATTGGCTGCTTCTTTTACTCAACACTGTCCTCTCCATTTACCACATCCCCACCCAGCCTGCTGCCCCAGTCACATCTCCTCCCTGGTCCTGAATGAATTTCTATTGCCACACCTACTGTAAATGGTCAGTGAGCACAGATGAATTTCGGAAACATTATTTATCTTCTTTGCTTGCCTAAACAAGATATATTTCATAAGTTATATAAAGATAATAAACTTAAATTTGAGTAGTCTTATTTAGAGCCACCTGTAGCTATTAAATGATAAATACATTGATCAAATAAATATAGTATTAAAATATGTGTTTGGAAATTTCTGGAATAGCAGATTTTTTAAAAAGCTTCAAGTAGAAGATGACATTATTTGTGCCAGATTCTCAAGTCTTTATAGTTTTGGATTTTTTTTTTCTAAGTATATGAATTCTTTGAAGTCGATCAGGGCTGACTGCCCAGGACTCTTTGTGCAATCCAATCAGGCTAATTTCAGTGTTAAGTGCAAGAGACAGGCATGCTTTTCATCGCCTTCTTTGTGAAGCTGTGATGGATTGGCTAGAGTTGAGTTAGTAAGATTTTTAACTGCTTAGAAATTTGGGAAATGCTTAGAACAAATGCTGTCCTAAGCAGCCCATTAACTGAAAAACAGGCCTCAAGTTTGAAAATCTTCCACTTGCTGGTTTATTTTAAGAGCAGGATAAAGCCCCACTAAAACACAGAATACATTTTCACTTCACAGTTTCATCTGAAAAGCTACCAATATTTACATTCCCACATGATTCAAATAAGAAGTGAAAGTAAGGAATCCCTGTCTGTAATAACATACAGACTTGTAAAAGCAAGGACTGGTAAGTAAAAGTACAAGTTTCTTAAAATATACTGTCTGAACACATTCCCATTTTGGCCTCATTTATTTAAATTTACAGAAACCTCTTTTTAAAAATATGGATAGAATACAATGACATAAACTCCTTAACAAGTTATTTTAGTTAACTAATGACAAAATACGCTTATTTTTAAATGATTATCATATGTGTGTTTGTATGTGTGTGTGTAATTATAAATATATCAAATCATAATTTGAAAATAAACATTAGCTATATGTGATTTAGGAAAAACTGCAATGTTTCCTAATAATGTTCTTTAGTTTACTTTTTATTACTTGTATTCTCCAAAAAGAAAGGTCAAGATATGAAGTAAAAAATAATGAACAAAACTAAAAAATTATGTAAACAAATTTAATATCAATTTTCAATTAGAATAAAGAAGATTTTAAAAATTGTTCTAATAAAAAGAACACCCATCTGTTACTGCACATTCACCACGAGTGTGGGGTACCCCCAACTGCTTTATGTTAATTTACTCATTTAGTTTTCATAATACTTACACGTTTTAAATACCTTTAGCATCATCCTCTTTTTACAAAGAAGGACCTGGAAGTAACATTAACTTTTTCAAAGCCAACAAGTTAATACCTAGTAGACCAAGATTCCAGCCTAAGAAATCTGGGTCTGGGGTTTTTATCACCACATGTTTCTGGCCCTTTTTTGCCAGGTATATGTTTCTGTTTAGATTTATAATCAGACTTTGCTAATGCTTTCTCCATTAGAATGAACATGAGCCATGTCTTTTGGGGGCTCAGGGCACATCAATTCTGCCTAATTTTGCTGAATTCAGTTTCCCCATGACACCTTCAGTGTGTTTGAATTACCTTGTGAACTTTCTGACCTGAAAGAGGAGTTTGAAGAAGCTTGGTGAAGGAAGGAGCAGTTGGATAAGACTTCACAGAGGAGTTGTCATTTCTGTTGATCCTTGAATTGGATTGAGAGCTTCCCAGGTAGAGTTGGAGAGGACACATCAATTGTACCCATTTGGAACTGGTTTTAGAGAGGGGAGTATTGTTGGAAATTTACTCATGTCAGAAAAAAGAGTAGGAGATGAAGATGGATGGTGAAGGACTTAGTAAACCATGCTTAGGACCTCACCCCACACCTGGATCACAGCTCACCAAGCTGGAATGCAGGGCCTGCCGAAAATCCTTCTGCATGCTATGGATCATTTATTATGCCTCAAGGGAAAGTCCTGGATAGACCAGACTCTGATAACCCCTGAGACTTTCAGTCAATTTAGCATTAAAATGACATTTACAGTCAATTTAGGAAAACTTACCTAGTTTAATACATTCCTTCCATTCCTCTCCTCTTGGGACTCACTGGGCCCAGTCTGAAAGTCGGGCCTCTCTGATGACTTCGGTGGCTCTGCTCTTCCACCTCTGCATTCATCCTCACCTATGGGTTCATCTTTCTTCTCACCCCTTAGGTTGTTCCCAGTAGAATTAAGCATTACCTTGAACAAGATCTTCACATTTTGAACATCCTGCCATATTCTAGAACTAACAACAGGACAAAGATGTCCTGGAAAGCAGGAAATACTATTTTTTTTTTTTCTGGTGTTATTTTCTCTTTCTGAACCTAGAGTCATCTATGCTGTGTATTTTCAAATGATTACTGTTTCATTGTTAAACAAAAATGTACCGGGCAGGGTGTGGTGGCTCATGCCTATAATCCCAGCACTTTGGGAGGCTAAGATGGGTAGATCACAAGATCAGGGTTCAAGACCAGCCTGGCCAACATGGTTAAACCTCGTCTCTACTAAAAATATAAAAATTAGCTGGGCACAGTGGTGGGCATCTATAATCCCAGCTACTCAGGAAACTGAGGCAGGAGAATCACTTGAACCTGGGAGGCAGAGGCTGCAGTGACCTGAGATCATGCCATTGTACACCAGAGTGGGCTATAATACCATTTGTCTGCCCACTTCTATATGATGTTCAGTCTCTTTGTCACTCTTTGCATTTAGGAAGAATTTGGGGGTCTAGTTAATAGATTTATCCCCCATTCCAATTCTTGACATTTTTAAAGGAAGCAGAGTTATTTGATCATTTGATTTCTAATAATTTTTACTTTCATTCAGTTTAAGCCACTTCTTCCCAATGACTGCAACCTGGACCGTTGCATCAGCCAGCATCATGCATCTGTGAAACCTCAACCTCCTATAGACCACTCTTCAAATCTAGCACTTACTAGAAATCAACATTGTTAATGGCTGCTAGCCCTGAGGAGAGCAGCAGATCTCCCAGCACAGTGCTCAAGCTCTGCTAAGGGACAGACTGCCTCCTCAAGTGGGTCCCTGACCCCCATGCCTCCTGACTGCAAGACACCTCCCAGCAGGGGTTGACAAGCTCATATAAGAGAGCTTCAGCTGGCATCTGGTGAGTGCCCCTCTGGAACAAAGCTTCTAGAAGAAGGAATAGGCAGTAATCTTGGCTATTCTTTAGCCTCCACTGGTGATAGCCAGGCAAACAGGGTCTGGAGTGGACCTCCAGCAAACTCCAGCAGACCTACAGAAGAGTGACCTAATTGTTAGAAGGAAAACTAACAAACAGAAGGAAATAGGATCAATATCAACAAAAAGGACATCCACATAGAAACCCCATCCGAAGGTCACCAACATCCAAGACCAAAGGTAGATGAGGAGAAACCAGTGCAAAATGATTGAAAATTCCAAAAAACCAGAATGCCTCTTCTCCTCCAAAGGATCACAGTTCCTTGCTAGCAAAGAAACAAAACTGGACAGAGAATGACTTTGATAAATTGACAGAAGTATGGTTCAGAAGACGGGTAAAAGTAAAATCTTCTGAGTTAAAGGAGCATGTTCCAACTCAATACAAGGAAGCTAAGAACTTTGAAAAAAGATTAGAGAAATTGCTGACTAAAATGACCAGTTTAGAGAAGAACATAAGAGACCTGATGGAGCTGAAAAACACAGCATAAGAACTTCATGAAACATATACAAGTATCGATAGCTGAGTCGATCAAGCAGAAGAAAGGATATCAGAGATTGAAGATCAACTTAATGAAATAAAGTGTGAAGACAAGATTAGAGAAAAAAAGAATGAAAAGGAACAAACAAAGCCTCCAAGAAATATGGGACTATGTGAAAAAACCAAACCTATGTTTAATTGGTGTACCTGAAAGTGATGGGAGAATGGAACCAAGTTGGAAAATACTCTTTAGGATATTATCCAGGAGAACTTCCCCAACCTAGGAACACAGGCCAACATTCAAATTCAGAAAATACAGAGAATACCACAAAGATAGACCTGGAGACCCCAAGACACATAATCATCAGATTCACCAAGGTTGAAATGAAGGGAAAAATGTTCAGAGCAGCAATAGATAGGTTGGGTTACCCACAAAGGGAAGCCCATCAGACGAACACTAGATCCCTCTGCAGAAACCCTGCAAGCCAGAAGAGTGTAGGGACCAATATTTAATGTTCTTAAAGAACAAATTTTCAACCCAGACTTTCACACCCAGCCAAACTAAGCTTCATAAGCAAAGAAGAAATAAAATTCTAGACAGAAAAGCAAATGCTGAGAGATTTTTTCACCACCATGCCCACCTTATAAGAGCTCCTGAAGGAAGCACTAAATATGAAAAGGAAAAACTGGTACCAGCCACTGTAAAAACACACAAAATTGTAAAGACCATCAACACTATGAAGAAATTGCATAAACTAAGGGACAAAATAAACAGCTAGCATCATAATGACAGGATCACACTCACACATAACAATATTAAACTTAAATGTAAACAGGCTAAATGCCCCAGTTAAAAGACATAGACTGGCAAATTGGATAAAGAGTCAAGACCCATTGGTGTGCTGCATTAAGGAGACCCATCTCTCATTCAAGGACACACGTAGGCTCAAATTAAAGGGATGGAGGAAGATTCACCAAGAAAATGGAAAACAAAAATGGCAAAGTTGCAATCCTAGTTTCTGATAAAACAGACTTTAAACCAACAAGGATCAAAAAAGACAAAGAAGGGCATTACATAATGGTAAAAGGATCTATGCAACAAGAAGAGCTAACTATCCCAAATATATATGCACCCAACACAGGAGAACTCAGATTCATAAAGCAAGTTCTTAGACACCTACAAAGAGACTTAGACTTTCACACAATAATAGTGGAAGACTTTAACATCCCACTGTCAATATTAGACAGATCAACATGATAGAATATTAACAAAGATATTCAAGACTTGAACTCAGCTCTGGACCAAGCAGATTTAATAGACATCTACAGAATTCTCCACCCCAAATCAACAAAATATACATTCTTCTCAGGAGCAAATCACACTTATTCTAAAATTGACCACATAAATGAAAATAAAACACTCCTCAGCAAATGCAAAAGAATGAAAATCATAACGAACAGTATCTCAGACCACAGTGCAATCAAATTAAAATTTAGGATTAAGAAACTCACTCAGAACTGAACAAGTACATGGAAACTGAACAACCTGCTTTTGAATGATTACTGCATAAAAAATGAAATTAAGGCAGAAATAAATCAGTTCTTTGAAACCAATGAGAACAAAGACACAACATACCAGAATCTCTGGGACACAGCTAAAGCAGTGTTTAGAGGAAAACTTATAGCACTAAATGCCCACAGAAGAAAGCAGGACAAATCTAAAATTGACACACTAACATCAAAATTAGAAGTACTAGAAAAGCAAGAGCAAACAAATTCCAAAGATAGCAGAAGAAAAGAAATAACTAAGATAAGAGCAGAACTGAAGATGACAGACACGTAAAAAAAAAAACTTCAAAAAAAATTAGTGAATCCAAGAGCTGGTTTTTTGAAAAGATCAACAAAGTAGATAGACTACTAGCTGGACTAATAGGGAAGAAAAGATAGAAGAATCAAATAAACATAATGTAAAATAATAAAGGTGATATCACCACTGATCCCACAGAAATACAAACCACCGTCAGAGAATACTATAAAAGCCTCTACACAAACAAGAAAATCTAGAAGAAATGGATACATTCCTGGACACATATACTCTCTCAAGACTAAACCAGGAAGAAGTCAAATCCCTGAGTAGACCAATAACAAGTTCTGAAATTGAGGCAGTAGTTAATAGCCTACCAACCAAGAAAAGCCCAGGACCACACAGATTCATAGCCGAATTCTACCACAGGTACAAAGAGGACTTGGTAACATTCTTTCTGAAACTATTCCAAACAATATAAAGAGAGAGGCTCCTCCCTAACTCATTTTATGAGGCCAGCATCATCCTGATACTATCAGAGCCATCACAAAAAAAGAAAATTTTAGGCCAATATCCCTGATGAAGCTTGATGCGAAAATCCTCAATAGAATACTGGCAAACTGAATCCAGTAGCACATAAAAGCTTATCCACCATGATCAAGTCAGTTTCATCCCTGGGATGCAGGGCTGGTTCAACATATGTAAATAAATAAATATAATCCATCACAGAAACAGAACCAATGAGAAAAACCACATGATTATCTCAATAGATGCAGAAAAGGGCTTCAATAAAATTCATCGTCCCTTCATGCTAAAAACTCTCAATAAACTAGGTATTGATGGAACATATCTCAAAATAATAAGAGCTATTTATGACAGAACCACAGCTGATATCATACTGAATTGGCAAAACCTGGAACCATTCCCTTTAAAAATGAGCACAAGAGAAGAATGCCCTCTGTCACCACTCCTATTTAACATAGCATTGGAAGTTCTGGCCGTGGCAATCAGGCAAGAGAAAGAAATAAAGAATATTCAAATAGGAAGAGAGAAAATCAGATTGTCTCTGAAGATAACATGATTGTATATTTAGAAAACCCCACTGTCTGAGCCCAAAATCTCCTTAAGTTGATAAGCAACTTCAGCAAATTCTCAGGATACAAAATCGATGTGCAAAAGTCACAAGCATTCCTATCTATCAATAATACACAAGAGCAAAATCATGAGTGAATTCCCATTCACAATTGCTACAAAGAGAATAAAATACCTAGGAATACAACTTACAAGGCATGTGAAGGACCTCTTCAAGGAAAACTACAAACCACTGATCAAAGAATTAAGAGAGGACACAAACAAATGGAAAAATATTCCATGCTCATGGATAGAATCAGTATCATGAAAATGGCCATACTGCCTAAAGTAATTTGTAGATTCGATGCTATCCTCATCAAGCTACTATGGACTCTCTTCACAGAATCAGAAAAAACTACTTTAAATTTCATATGGAACCAAAAAAAAAAGCTTGTATAGCCAAGACAATCCTAAGCAAAAAGAACAAAACTGGAGTCATTATACTACCTGACTTCAAAACACTGCAAGGCTACAGTAACCAAAATAGCATGGTACTGGTATCAAGACATACACAGACCAATGGAACAGAACAACGGCCTCAGAAATAATGGCACAGATCTACAACCATTTGATCTTTGACAATCCAGACAAAAACAAGCAATGGGAAAAGGATTCCCTATTTAATAAATGGTGTTGGGAAAACTGACTAGGTATATGCAGAAAACTGAAAATGGACCCCTTCCTTACACTTTATACAAAAGTTACTCATGATGGATTAAAGACTTAAATGTAAGACCTAAAACCATAAAAACCCTAGAAGAAAAACCAGGCAATACCATTCAGGACATAGGCATGGGCAAAGACCTCTTGACTAGAACACCAAAAGTAATGACAACAAAAGCCAAAATTGACATATGGGATCTAATTAAACTAAAGAGCTTCTGCAGGTCAGGTGCTGTGGCTCACACCTGTAATATCAGCACTTTGGGAGGCTGAGGCAGGCAGATCACTTGAGGTTGGGAATTCAAGACCAGCCTGATCAACATGGAGAAACCCTGTCTCTACTAAAAATACAAACTTAGCTGATCTGGTGGCACATGCCCATAATCCCAGCTGCTCGGGAGGCTGAGGCAGAAAAATTGCTTGAACCTGGGAGGCGGAGGTTGCAGTGAGTGGAGATTGCATCATTGCACTCCAGCCTGGGCAACAAGAATGAAACTGCATCTCAAAAAAGAAAAAAGAAAAAAAAAAAAAAGAGCTTCTGCACAGCAAAAGAAACTAGCATCAGAGTGATCAGGCAACCTACAAAATGTGAGAAAATTTTTGCAATCTATCCATCTAACCAAGGGCTAATATCCAGAATTTACAAATAACTTAAATACACAAAAATAAACAAACCCATCAAAAAGTGGACAAAGTACATGAACAGGCACTTCTCAAAAGAGGACATTTATGTGGCCAAGAAACATATGAAAAAAAGCTCATCATCACTGGTCATTTGAGAAATGCAAATCAAAACTGCAATGAGATACCATCTCACGTCAGTTAGAATGGCGATCATTAAAAAATCAGGAAACAACAGATGCTAGAGAGGATATGGAGAAACAGGAACACTTTTACACTGTTGGTGGGAATGTAAATTAGTTCAACCACTGTGGAAGACAGTGTAGTGATTCCTCAAGGACCTAGAACCAGAAATACCACTTGACCCAGCAATCCCATTACTGGGAATATACCCACAAGGTTATATCATTCTATTGTAAAGACACATGAACACGTATGTTTATTGTGGCACTGTTCACAATAGTAAAGACTTGGAACCAACCCAAATGCCCATTAATGAGAGACTGGATAAAGAAAATGTGGCACATATACATGATGGAATACTATGCAGCCATAAAAAAGGATGAGTTCATGTTCTTTGCAGGGACATGAATGAACCTGGAGACCATCATTCTCAGCCCACTGCCACAGGAACAGGAAACCAGACACCACATGTTCTCACTCATAAATGGGAGTTGAACAATGAGAACACATGGACACAGGGAGGGAAACATCACACACTGGGGCCTGTCAGGGGGTGGGTGGCTAGGGAAGGGATAGCATTAGGAGAAATACCTACTATTGTAGATGACAGGTTGATAGGTGCAGTAAACCACCATCGTACGTGTATACCTGTGTAACAAACCTGTACGTCCTCCACATGTATCCTAGAACTTAAAGCATTAAAAAAAAATTTGGGAAGTATTTCAGTATTTCTTCTCCTTATAGTCTTTTAGTGGTCTAATATATTACTTGTTATTTCCTCGTGTAAAATGAAAAATCCACCTGAGCCTAGGTTTTTTGTGGAAATATTAATAAATTCAATAATAATCTACTGAATAAACTAAATAATAAATTATTAAAAAGGCAGAGCATCACCTTGTTTGACTTCATCTCAGAATGTCTGCATTAGGCACTCAACTTTTTGTCTGCTTTGCACATGACAATGAATGACTGTAAGATGTGAGTATTGATTTGAAGTTTACAAATAAATTTTAGCTAATAGGTGAATTTGCTAATAATGTATTCTGAGAATAGTAAGCATTGACTGCATATTGTGTGTGTGTGTGTGTGTGTGTGTGTGTGTGTGTGTGTTCACTGGTGCAGTCTCAATTTTTTTTTTAACTGACAATAATGAATTTTTAAAAAATTTAAATAGAACTGACCGGCAGAATAAAGCTTAAGCTATTCATGCAGGCATTTAAAAATTCTAATAATCTAGTTTCACATGTGGTATATATAGACCACAGAAAACTACTCAGCCATAAAAAGGAACAAAATGATGGCATTTGCAGGAGGAACCTGGCTGGAATTGGAGACTATTTTTCTAAGTGAAGCAACTCAGGAATGGAAAAGCAAACATCTTATGTTCTCACTCAAATAGGAGCTAAGCTACAGGGACACAAAGGCTTAAGAATGATACAATGGATTTTGGGGACTTAGGGGAAGGGTAGGAGGGGGGTGAGGGATAAAAGACTGCACATTAGATATAGTGTGCATTGCTCAGGTGATGAGTGCACCAAAATCTCACAGATCACCACTAAAGAACTTATTCATGTAACCAAGCACCCCTTGCCCCTGAACAACCTATTGAAATAATAATAATAAAAAAATCTCGTTTTCGAATTGTCTTTACTATTAAGGAGTACTACTACAACTAATACTTATGTATTATAAGATTTGTCATTTTTTAATAGTCTTGTTTCTTTTGCAGACAGTAAGCTATCTAAGGGTAGGGACAAGGTTTATTTCATATATACGCAGCTCCTACTACAGTGCCTTGTTTATTGTAGAGTCTCAATAAATATGGAGCCTTCTTTTGTCCTTGTATTATTTTTAGTAAAACTACATTGGATAACACTAGAAAAGAATGCTCAGATAGGTAGAAGAGATCAGCCAAGGAAGGCCTGGTCTGTGGTGTGAAGTGCTACAGAGAGATCCAGCAGGAACAGGAACAGAATTAAGAAGGAAGAGGATCTGAAGATGATCACAGCTGTCATTCAGGGGCTCACTCTCATAACCAGTGGAAAAGGCATCTCAACTCAGATAAGTCTCTTTCCAAAGCTCAAAGATTTTCCCCTCAGACCACATCATCTCCATCTCAGAAAGGAGCGTGGAAGGAGAGGAAGCCAGATTTACACTAGCTTTTGTTGTTTTATATTAGCAAAGGATGGTAGTTACATTTGGATAAGTGTCCTGAAGTCACCTTGTGAAGGGCCTGGGGTCCCAAACAAGATCTCAAGCACCATGTGATCTCTAACTTCCTGTAGGGTGGTCAAAATTCAACCAGGTCTTCTCTGGTGAAATTTATATCCCTAAATCGTCCAACAGGTCACCAGGGCTGAAAATAATCTGGTAACTTTGGATAAGGGAGAAAAACCCAGACCTTCTTTAACCAAAATTTTTGGAATAAATGTCTTCTGGTAGAGCTGCTGGTCATCATTATCGACGTTTCTAAACCAGGCATTGAAAGATAAAGGCATTAACACTAAGGTCATACTTATAGTTGGAATCTTACTTGAAGCACCCAGAGCTTTGTTTTGTCATTCATGATCAAAGTTAGTATTAATCCTGTACTTTCTGATATGAAGATTAAACCACCTGAATTTCCTTTTCTTGAGTACCTATTGATGCTTATGAATGAAATGATGGTTATATGCTATATTATTCGTTGTATTTACCTTTATTATCCTATGACAGACAAAATACTAATGAGAGAAAATATGGCCTGATTTCCTGAGACAAGTTAAGCCTAGAAGATATACCCCTATTTTCTGCAGAGTAAATTCAAACTGCACAGATTAATAGCAGGTTTTTAAATTGGTTATGATTGGAAAATTCTGCTTTTTTCTGCACTGTTCTTTAGAAAACAAAACTCTTCTCGGTTTGCTTACAAATACTTAGCCACTTAGTCATTTTACATAAACTGCCTCAATTTCAATAAAGTGCTGTTTTCTAACATGAGATATAGGCATATGAATTTAAAATTAGACCATATTTATCTCTGCCTATTAAAGAAAAAATTGAAAATATGATTTGTTAAAAATATTGATAAAGCTATAAAAAAATTCAGTGGTGTCTGTACAGAGGCTAACAGCAAACAAAAATCTTCTGAAGCACTTGTGTCAGCATAGGGTCAGCCAGAGTGTGAAGAGGTGGCAGGCAGGTGCAGAAGATTTATCTTCATGGGCACCCCAAAATGCTTCAGGCAATGGGTTTGGGCGTGAGCTCTCCTTGGACTGGGACAAAGGGTAAAAGTTTTTGGAAGCATTTGTTTTTTTAACCACATGCACAGCTTTTTGGATGGACATCTTCAGTGATTCTCATTTTGGCTCAGCATAAATCTTCCCCTCCCACCACTGTGCATTAACAAACATTTATTACGTTCTCTGTGTGTGTGTCAGAGACTGTGTGAGGAAATAGGCAGGCACAAAGAATAAGCCAGGATTGTAGCTGTGACCAAATCTAAAGGAGCCCTGGTGGATTTCTACAAAATATGCCTGTCCTTTGGGTTTATAACGCTGTAGTTGAAATCAATGTTACTGTCAACTAGCTAAAAAAAAGAAAGGAAGAAAAATTCTAATCTCCCTACCTAATGTGATTCATGGATGTGACAAATTTCTCAGGGCTCTTGTGACTATTTCCTCGTCCTTTGATATGATAAAAGGAAATAAGCCATAGTATTTTATAGAGTTAAATGTATTTCTGTTCCTCACACCTTCTCTACTCCACTGAAGAAATAGGAAAAGTGAAATTCCTTTGTCATTCCTTATTATACCATAGGACGTCGGAACAGCTTTCAAAGAACCAGGTACTTTTGTCCTGTGGTAAATTCTCACTTGTCATTATAAACAGAGAACACATACTACTGGAGAAGTATAATGTAGTGATATTATTGATGCTAAAAGAGGGATAAAAATAATCACTACAGCATCTTGGGAAAAAAATGGCCAATAATAGCATTTTACATGTTAGCCATGTAGGGGGAAAAAAACCAAACAAACAGCCTTGCAGACATATGAAATAGTAATGATGCTATTCACAGTCAACAACATAGCTCTTATTTCTACATACTATGTGCCAAACATAATTACGCTACCTTAAAACAATGTAATTAATGTTTAGCAAGACAGATATAAATGATCACGTAGGGTTTGGTAATCCTGCCGGTTTTAATACTGTGATGAAATGATGAATTCAAGTTGGAAAAAAAATACACCAACATACACCCGCATAGACTCAGTCATCATTGTTGCCCACTTTGAGGTTGGAGGGGAACAGCAGTACTCTTACCCAGGGTCCCTCTGCCTCCCCGAAACCCCACTGTGGCTGAGCTCATGTTCCAATGCTATTGGAGAAATGCTGGGATTCAACACCCTGTCATGTGTCTGGGAAGATGGCTGATAAAGTCTTTGTAGATATTCTGTTCCATCTGCTTAAATGTTAGTTTTTTTCCTATTGATGAAAGAGTCTAATGTGTACAGTAGTTTCCAAATATGGCTAGCTGTAGTTTTTTTTTTAAGTGCAGATGTCTAAGCCTTACCCTGCTTCAGGTATGCTGTGTAATAAACACTGCTATAAAGCTCAGTGGCTTATGGATATTTATTTCTTACCCACACTGTGAATTTGATTGTGGCTCAGAGGGGATGGTGCTATGATCTGAATGTTTATGTTCCCCCAAAATTCATATATTTAAACCTAGTCACTGAAGTTTAAAGGTGGGGTTTTTAGGAGGTGATTAGTTCACCAGAGTAGAATTCTCATGAATGGGATTTGTGTCCTTATACGGTGGCCCTGGGCAGCTAGCTAGTCCCCCCTACTATGTGAAGGCACAGGTTGAAGTTACAGTCTTTGAGGAGCAGGACCTCACCAGACATGGAATCTTCCAATGCCTTAATCTTCGACTTCTCAACCTCCAGAACTGTGAGGAATAAATTTCTGTTGTTTATAAGCTACTTTGTCTATAGTAGTTTTTTATAGCAGTCCAGATAGACTAAGACAGCTGGTCTGGACTGGGCTGGGCTTAGGTTCAAGACTGCCCCAGAACTCTCTTTCTAGAACACAGACAGAAGAAAACAGCAGCTACCTGGAGTCTGCACTTTTCATGACTATGGCAGGAGCATAAGAAGATGAATGGAAAACATGGCATGACCCTTTAATCCCTGTTTGCAACTGGCCCTCCATAGCTTCCGGACACATTTCCTTAGTCAAAATCACATGACCAGACTCAAGTTCAGTGAGGTCTAGAAGTATCCCTTGCTCCATGGGACAAGGGAGGAGGAATGACCAACTGGAGATTGATGCGAAGGGACTGGGTATAGCAAACTCCTCAGGTGAGTATTTTCTTTTTTAAGAGACAAGTCCTTGCTCTGTCACCCAGGCTAGTCTCAAATCTTTAATGTTAAGCCATCCTCTGATCTTGGCCTCCCAAAGTGCTGGGATTACAGGCATGACCCATGGGTAATTCTCATGAAGCTAATCCTGCACCTGTTGGGGCATTGCCATCTTGATACCACTAGAGAATATGTCATAGTAAGAGGAATGATGGACTCCATTCTTTCAGTAGCTCAACAAATATGTAGTGAGTCACTGATATTCACCGTCCAAAGTTAGAAAATGTTAACACAACTCATGGAATTTCGTAACAGAGAATAGTTAAGAGTGGAAAGGGAACAAGAAAAGGAGCACCTAATACAAACTGAGAATGAGGATGAGCATATCAGAAAAGGTCTCCCAGATACGGCAGTATCTGAGCTCAGTGATCATGACAGGTGAACGTTTTCTAGAGCTGGGAGGAGCATGAAGAGGTGGGAGTGGTCTAGGCAGAGGAGATCACAGGACAACATGAGGAGCTTAGAAGCAGCGTAATATATTTGGCAGACAGTGCCATATGGTCTCCAAATCTTGCTTTTTTTCCGTCTTAGTCTCAGAGTTTGAACATTTCCAAGCCTCGCTTGCAGTCAGGTATGGCCATGTGGCTGATTATAGCACAAGAATGGGGACATAATTAATATATTACCTTTCTCATCTAGCCTTTAGAAACTTTCCACATGCAAACCTCCATTGTTTCCCTCTTTCCCTTCAATCAGCTGAATGAGAAGAGGCTCAAGCCACAAAGGGAAGGCACAGAGACACTAGATGATCATATGGTAAGTCTTCCCCAACTAGGAATGTTCGCATGAGTGAGAGATAGTTTTTGTGCGGTAAGTTGCTAAGATTTAGGATGGTTTTTATAGCAGCTAATATTACTTGCCTTAATCAATACGGTATCCACGTGTTTCGCTGATGGTAAGTAACGGCTGTGAGGCAGGAAAAGGAGAAGAGATGGCAATCATTGATCAGATGTGTTAGTCATTTCTTCTAGAAACTTCGGGGATCATTCTAGAAACCAAGTGGATTAAAAGACACAGTACCACCATAGAAATATAAACCTGGGCAAGGCATTAATACAAACATGTGATTATGCCGAGTTTAAGGTCTGGCTCATGCTGCGGAGACTGAGTGTGAAGCACGATCATTTGTAGTATGCATGTATGGCAGAAGAACCACAAAGATGTTGTTCTGGCACCTTTTAAATTTCTAATGTGTTTGGATGTGTGCCCCTCAAAGGCTCATGTTTCACTGCAGCGGAGGTGAGCTTCCCCTATACTTTTCAACCTTGGAAGTGTCTGTTAGCCAGTGAGACCTAAAGAAAAAAAACCCAGCACATGAATCAGCATGTCATTACATGACTGGAATTAAATAGTAAAAAAATAAAACCTCTGAGTTGAAGCCATGACAAGGTATCGGTTTCTGCTTCCTTTTTAAAGTAAAATATCACCCGGAAGTTATTCTTTCTGCCAAAGAAAGTAGAGACATAAAGGCTCCCTTTTCCTTTCCAAAATGATGACTCACAGAAGAACTGAGCTCTAGCAAATAGAAATAATCCCTTATAAGGGATAATAAGGACTGGTGAGAGGCAGGCAAGGGAAAGCCCTTTTCAAAGGCAACCTTTCTGAACATGTGAGTTGATAACTTTGTACTGAATATGGATTTTGGCCGTGTGCAAGCAGACGCCTAGAATATTTGGCATATAGTCATAATAAGGGTCTTGACACAAGGGCAGAATTACTTCATTGGGAACCTTCATGGGAAAACAATGACAGAGGCAACCCAGAAGCAGACTTGATAGAACCCATCAGCATCAGAAGAGAAACACAGAATTGACCAAAACAGAGGTAATTCTTCTAGTTACTTCGGTGAGTAGGCAATGAAAACTCACACCTGCATTCCCACTGTGTCAAATCTCTGATGCTTGACCCTATGTTGTGGGTGCAGTCATTATCCTCTGATCTTGCTCCTACATTTATAAAATCTGTATGAAAAACTCCTTCAAATTCTTTTCCTATATAAAAAATGGGGTTGAATCCTACGGATTATTTATTCAAGATCCTGGGGCCAAGAATGAACAGGCCAGGAGAGGGCAACCATGTCTGAGTTTGAGGTTTTAGAGAAGCAGACCTTGAGACAAGAATCAAAATGCAAGCAGTTTATTTGGGAGGTGATCCTTGCAAACTGCAGTAGATGAGTGAGAAAGTAAAACCAGAAGAAAGTAAAACCAGAATAAAAGTTGGATTATGAAACAAAATACCACTGAAGGCCACCAAATCTGGGGAACTTTGGAAAGGGTACAGAATATGCACCCCTGAGCCATCTTCTACAAAGGACAAGGGTGGCAGAGGTATTTACATACTAGCTCTTGACAAATCAGAAGTTGAGAGTTTTAATTCCTCAGACCTGCAGCCTGCCCTAAAGGTGACACACAGGTACTGGCAGTAGGATGCTGAACCTCTATGCACTGACGTAGCAAGGGCAGGAGATGTGTGTGGGATATTGACGGCATCTATAAACTCCTGTTGGTTGCTTTTTCTAGACTGAGTGTGCTGCTTGGGAAAATTGCTTCCATGTATTTCCCATTTTGTCCCAGCACCCATATACATCAGAGAATCTGTATGCAGGTACTCAGGGTTATTTTTAAGTAAAAATTGGATTTCTGTGCCTTTTACTTTTTATGTAATACATTAAATAATGACTTTAAGTAAAAATTGAGCTATGTTTACAACTGTTTTCAAGAAGTATCAATTCCTTACCACTGTTCAGTATATGCATGCTATGGAAAGCATACAGGTAAACCTAAGAAAAAGGACATTATCTAATAAAAGTGCTCTCTTGTATCCAGCTGTACATTTTTCAGGTGAGACCACAGCTTTACTGAGGGCGTATCTGTGATCTACTAAATGCAAAGCAAATCTATGCTATTCGGCCTTGAATGCCACTTCAAATTTTCAAAACTACATAACAATATCAATCATCACAGCACTTTTAATAAATGACTACTTACTCATTTTCCTTATGACCAATTTAATTTCTCCCTTAAGAACACACAAGGAAATGATTTGATTTTACTATCTTTAATGACTCTTTAAAAATCTTCTCAATTTCTTGAATAAAAATGCATGGGAAAAAGCAGAGTCATGTCCATTTTGAGATGTAAACTTGTCTTGGTGATTAAAAATATACAAATTGTATATTTATGTATCTTGATGTAAGTATCTGGTGATTTTATATATATATATTAATATATCATGAACAAATAAGAAAAATCTATCACTCATGTTACTGAAAAATAGCTCATTCCATATTAGCCTGAGTTAATGTATTTTGTGTTAGGTTTTATGTTTCTGTTGGGCAATCTGTTCAGTATTTCATATGCCTGCTGCATATGCATCTAACATTTGTATAGATGTTTCTTATTTTTAACTGAAAATAATCCTAGATGTACAAAAAAGTTGCAAAAGTAATAAACAGAGATCCCACTACCTCTGGCTCACCTTTCTTAACGGAAACATTTTACAGAAACATAATGCAACAATATAGGGTTGATTCTTGAGCCAGACACGTATGGGAAAATGTACTCCAAAAGTTCATTATCTGATAGTAATAGTCTTTTTGCATATGTTACGGCAATGCCTTTTTCATTTAAAAACAAGGGGTGGTGGGGGCAGTCCTCTCTGTAATTTGGAGCACTTAATGTTATCTAATAAATACATACATGCATGCTTCCCAAAACATTCAGGGTGGCATCAGGATTTGCAGAGACTGTATTGGTGTTTTCTTTTGATTTCAATCATGTTACCCTTGCTGTTCCTTTGTTATTGCCAATTGTTAGGGGTCTAGCTTATGAGGACTCCTTTGATCTGATCTCTTGAAATCTTGAAAGCAGAGGGCAGCTGAGCTTTTAATGGTTGTAAGGAATTGTTTGTATCTCTGATATAAGGACTCTGACACGCAGCTCCCAAGCTACAGTATGCATGTTTGTTGCATAGAAATCCCCAGTGGTTGCTAATACTCAGCAATAAATTAAGTGATGAGAAATTCTTGAACTTGCCAGTGTCGGTTGGGGCTGTTCAGTGCATGACATTAGAAAAGTGCTAAATGGGCCAGGTGCAGTGGCTTACGCCTGTAATCCCAGCACTTTGAGAGGCCAAGGCAGGCGGATCACCTTAGGTCAGGAGTTCAAGACCAGCCTAGCCAACAAGGTGAAACATCGCCTCTACTAAAACCACAAAAATTAGCTGGGAATGGTGGTGGGTGCCTGTAATCCCAGCTACTCGGGAGCCTAAGGCAGGAGAATCGCTTGACCCAGTAGGCAGAGCTTGCACTGAGCTGAGATCGCGCTGCTGCACTCCAGCCTAGGCAGCAAGAATGAAACTCAATCTCAAAAAAAAAAAAAAAAAAAAAGAAAAAAGAAAAGAAAAGAAAAAAGAAAAACCAGATCAGAGTTGTTAGGCCATTGATGGAGTTAATATTAATTGATGCTTATTGTTAACCAAAACAGAACCAGAAAAAAATGGTGCTTGGCTATCTTTCCAATTGCAGAACTAATTGTAAGTAACATTTATTCAATCAAAATATACCAAAGAACTTTTCTTATCCTTTCTCCTTTGGTTTCTCCCACTCTACAGGCTTTCCAGTGACCTTAGAAACACCCCCACACCATATGTCCACCTCTGATTTCTTTCTTATCTCCCAATAAAACAGCCATCTGGGGGGCGTTTTTAAATGTTCAGATGTAAAGTGCTTAAAATATCAAGAAAAACCTATCTTTATAGGGAGTAAGAAAATATAAAAAATATAACTGTTAGCATTTTCCCATTTTATGCCCCCAACATTCATACTTCCTTCGCTATGCATAATAAGTGAACCAATTCTAACTAGAAGAATGGTCTCAACAGCCATGCAACAGCACACTAATGTTCTGCAGCCCTTTGCAGCCATGCTTCAAACTCTTCATACATGTGTGTCCACATTTTGCTCCAGTGTAAAACTTTTCTTTGCTCCATCTGAGCTGGCTTACTGCTTTGCAATGCCAGTCAGATAATCATGAAGTGAAGCCAGTTGTAGGAGAAGGTATAGGGAATTTACTTGCTCCATGAAGGCCCCAAGGAGGTGCTCACCATTAAGCAGACGTCAGAGGAAATACATATATTTACTAATACATTGAAGAACTTTTCACAATGGAGGAAGAATGTTTAATCATGCTATAATCTATTCAACTCAATAAAAATGCAGAATTGAGAGGCTTACAAAAACATTAAACAAAAAACAGTGCAATAATTGAGGATAACTTTAATTCAAAATAATCTTAATTTAAGGAGAAATTAAAGCTGGTGTCTCATAGCCAGTATTTGAAAGTGAACCCCAAAAAGTTGGGAATCTGGTAACATGCATTTCTAGATCTGGCCTCTAGAGGTGCTGTCTCACCCCGGTTATCTTTTAGTTTGGACAACTCACTCCTCCCTCAAGGAAGACAGGACTGAAGTTTCTCAAAAGGAATTTCACCAAGAAATAAACACATAGAAGAGAAGACATAAGACAAAAACAAAACATAAGAAACACACAGACTCAAATGGTATTAAGGGGGTGTGTGTGTGTGTACATATGTTTAATACTCACTATATACTATATATGTGCACATATACAGATATGTTCAACATGATGTGTGAATTATTATGCTAAAAATCTATACACATTATTGTTTTTCATGCAACAGATACTGAATTTAACTACTGTTATAAGCACTGGGGAAACAGCTTTGTATTTGAGTCGGGGAAACAGGAAACAATACAGTAAACAAACAATCAGTTTGAAGAAAAATAGAATAACTGGAGTATTATTTTAGAAGGCCTGTTCAGTAAAAGCCTCCATGGGATGTGACATCAGGCTGAGACCTGCATGAGCCGAGGCTGTAGGCTCCACAGAGACAGGACAAGGGTCAAATGCAAAGGCTTAGCCCTCTGGGGCAAGTCATTTTATCACAGCTTTATGTATGGGGAAAATGGGGCTCACAGTGGAGCAAAATGACCTCCCTGATATTCTGTGGCCACGCAGCAGCATTTACAGCCATATATCTGATGGGCTGTTCTACTTAGATTATTTCCTCTCCAATTGGTTTTACCAAGCTTCTGTCCAGGCCCCATCCTTTCCATTGCTCTGTCATCTTCTAGTCTCATTTCCTCTCCCCAAGAGACTGGTAATTCCTCTTTTAAATCTTCTCTAACTCTCGCAGGAAGAAAACTTAATGACAGCAGTTGGCACCAACCTCTATCACAGGGAGTGCTACTTTATTCCTGCATCTGCGCTCCCTTCCCACCTGTAAGCCCTTGAGGGGAAGAGGGAGTATTATCCTTTACCTTTGCAGACCAGACAACTAGCACATCCCTTTGCATAGAAACAATTAAGAAATAAACTTGTAAAAACTATTTGAGGGAAGGATGGAGGAAGAAAGAAAAAAAGGGAGAAACATTTTTAGTTTAGGGTGTAATACAATTTAGAAAATGAGAATAAGAGATTGCAGAGAGAAATAAAGGCAGCTTCACACAATTTCTAGACTTCTTATTAGCATTGTGTTATCTTTGCTTCTTGTTTAAATGTGTTTAGTACAAATGCATGTCTGACTGTCTTAAATCACACAAGGAAGAAACTCTAATTTAAGTCTATCGTTAAAGGAGGCGATGGGAAAAGGAGAGGTGCAAGAGACCCTCCTGGTCTCCTAAAATCGAACATGGTGGTACTAACTCTGAATGTTAGGTCAGTGTACATTATTACACCTACTTCTGAAGGAACAGCTGGCTTCCCTGTGAATGAGTGCTATTTGTGTCCCAAGTTTCAGAGGCAGCATAGGGAATGTGCAAATACAGGAGCTCTAGAGTTAGATTCCCTGGCTTTGTATTCCTATTCCTGTGTTTAACAGCCAGGGGAGCCCCTACTCCTGTTTCAGTATTTTTTCCATGGTGATGTTCACAGCACCCACCCCATGAGGTTGCAGTGATGATTAAATGAACACACATAAAGGGTTTAGATGGATGTATGGCACCTGACAAGGGCCCAGTGCAGGTTAGCTGCTAATCTGGTACTTCCTAAATAAATAAAAGCATGACAAATTATACTGGGGTAATTTGGAGAGAAGGAAGTGTCAATATTTTTATTACCATCATTCATCACAGTCTCTGGAGATGAAGAGGTTACAACAATTTCTGGAGTTAGAGACAGAGGAGTTGTTCATGTCCTCTCACTTTTCAGCTGCTTCCTACAGCTTTTAGAGGGGCCAGTGGCCGGAGATGTTCTGCAGTGTCCTTTTGTATATGCTAAACTACTTATATGTCAGTGCTCATTTTTTTTCTATTGTTTTTATCCATCAAGAATGATGACCAGTATGTGGATTGTACACAGAGGCAGCATGCTCACATGATTCTTGATCACTGATGTTTAAAAAAGGAGGGGGAGTTCTGACTTGATTTCTCCCTTCTCCTTGATAATAGAGGTGAAATGTAAACAATGAATGTTCTTGACCCTTTTATTAACCCAAATCCTGAGGTTATTATTCATGTGTCCCTACTAGAATTTCAAAGAGAATTATATCTTAAATTATAAACACAGATACTGAAGAAACGTTTCAGAAAGAGGATTAAAAATAAAAACAGAACAGCTTTTAATGCCTGAACTAATAATGGTTTGAGCAGTTTCCATGTCTGGAGTGAAAGTATTAAACACGCAAAGATGTCTTGCCTTTTCTTACCAACCTACCGCTAAGAACCCAGGAGGGCAGCAGTGGGCTAGAAATAGGGTTTCTGTGCCAAATTCTGAAGACAGCCTTTTCCGAGATAATTGGCCTGCGGGCTTGTTCCCTGCGCTGGTGTGCTTTTGAGCGCCTTGCGCAGTTCCACCTGGTACAACAAATGCGCCCATGAAATCTCACTTTGAGCCCTGATGAAATTGAATCCTCTGCAGAACACCTCCGCCCTGTTCTATTAAGTGGGAGAGAGTGAGAGAGTTTCCACAGGATTCACAGTTTGTCCGTATCTTAACTATCCGAGATCTGATTTCCAAATCCTTCTCAAACAATTAATTCATTTCTGTGAAGATAAATTTATATCTATTCCGGAAACCTTCTCCGTTTCTAGAAAAAGCTACTCATCTTCTTCCTTGCCTTCTCTTTTCTCCCTTCTGGTGAGGATGTCAAATGGTCTGTGAGTTGAGAACCCCGAGCCAGGTCTCCCCGCGGCGTCCTGGCTAGTCCCCGCGCCCTGGGCCGGTGCATCTCTCCGCCGCAGCGCCCTTTGCCAACCAACTCTGTCCAACTTCCCCTTTCAGACTCCAGCAGGGGCGCCCTCCAGGCAACCGGCTGCGGCGGCCAGAAGCGACCTCGGCTCGGAGACCCCCGAGCTGCTTGCCCAGCGCCAGCTGATCACACTCGCCCGCGCAGCGCCCGCAGGCCCCCTCGCAGCCGGGCAGGTTCCGGAGCTCGGTCTCGCGCTCCGCCGCGCCAGCCCACACCCGGCGTCTAGCGTCCGGCCCTTCCTCCCCCGACCCCACGCCGTCCCACCTCCCATCCTCGCCACCTCCGGGACAGCTCAGCTAAGCCGTGTCCCCTCCCCTGCAAACGCAACGACCACCCTCCCAACCCCCAGCACAACCCTCAGCGAGAAAGCCCAGCTGGGTCTAGCCAGTTACACCGGTCAACGAGGGTCTCCAACGCAGCCGGCCGCCCTAATTCACGCTCATTCATATTCATTCTCTTTTCTCTCCGTCCCTCTTCCTGTCTCCCCAAAGACTCCTAACTAGACAGGCAGATCCTCCCCAGCGGCACTCCCTTTCATTCTTCCCCTCCCACCACACACACACACACACACCCGGACCCAGACAGCCCACTCCACTTTCCAGACGCCCACCTCCTACATACTCCCCTCCCCTAAACAGACATTCACCCACTCACCATCTGTAGCCTCCTTCCGCCCCCCGCCCCGCCCGCCTGCCCGGCTCCCCCTCCCCAAGAAGCAGACCTGCACAGTGGGACGCAGGGACCCCCGCCAGACGCTCGGGCAGTGCGCGCCGCACCGACCTCAGCCAGCCCCGCCGGGAAACTAACAAAGGCGGGCTCTAGCCCCGAGCCCAGGAGCCGCGAGCGGCGGCCGCGGGGCCGGGGAGCCTGGGCCGGGCCAGGCAAGGACTACTCCGGAGTCAGGAGGCAGCAGCGGCGGAGGACGCGGATCCCCGGCCCTCAGAGCCGCTCGGACGCCGCCGGCACCATGGGCTGCTGCACCGGGCGCTGCTCGCTCATCTGCCTCTGCGCGCTGCAGTTGGTGAGTGCCCCGCGCGCCCCTGCCCCAGGACAGGTCCCTGCTTCAGGACCGGCCTCTCCGGCTTCCTCTGCGGTTCCGCAGCTCCCGGCCGGGGGCTAATGAGTGAGCAGGGCTCCCCGCCCGGCTCGGCTCGCACTGCCCTATCCTCCGCGCGGCTGAGCTCGCACTGCCCTCCACTCGCCGGGTAGCCCCTGCCCTGCGGGAGGGCGCGGTCTCACTCCTGGTCCCGCGCGCTGGGGTTCGCCGCGCTCCCGCCGGGCGTCGCCACGCGGTCCAGGGGTTGCAGTCCAGGAGCAGGGGGAGTGAGCGATTTCCCCCACCTTGATCTGACACCTGGCTTTAGCACCCTTCGCGTTCGTGCTGAAGTTATAAGGGGACTTGCGGGCTCCTTCTTCTTGGGATGATTTCCAGGAATGTTGCTTAATTACGCAATGCGTGGGAATGCTCAGGTTCTGAGGCGACAGAAACGGCCTCAATGCTTTAGTGAAGAGTGAGGTGGTTCTTACCTTCTGCAGGTTGAAAGGTGATGGTAAAGGAGTCTGGGACCTCCAGGAAGGAGGTCAGGCTGTGTGCTTCAGCCCCTGCCCTTTGAATTCGGCTTTGGATTTTGTTGAAATGTTGCATGTTCAGGCGGTGACAGACTGACAGCTGTCATTAAGGAGAGAACAGAGTGAACGGGCTCCACTGGCGCGGTGCCTTGCAGAGGGAGTTGTGTAATGGGAAGTTAGAAACCAGAGTGGAGAAAAAAAGGGCCTTTCAGAGCAGAGCAAATGCTCCTCTTAATCCCTTTGGATCCTGGACTGGCTCTTTATCTATTCCATGGTCACTTGAGGTCAAGGCCACAGAACTTTTGAATCAGACTTTGTGTGTGAAAGATTAATAGACATCTCCCTTGCGTTATACTTAAGACAGATTCTGAGTACTCTGCCAAGCTTTCTTCGAAGCATTGTATTTTTTTCAAGTCACAAATATATAACTAGCATATTTTGACAAGCGAGAGGAAAATGCTCGCAATGAACTTTACTTAGTAATGTTCTTGCAAGACTTATTAACTGAGGGATAAAATCGTGCTTTTTAGTAGTCAGTCTTTGTTCACATGAAGGTTTTAGAATGTTTTCACTTTTCTGTTGCCTCAGTGTGCCAGTCTTTCATGAAAACCTCACTTTGGGTATGCCCTTCATTGTTCACGTAATGCATGCATAATTTACGTATTCCTAGGTTTGAAACCAAGGCCACTTTTAAATTCTATTGCATAGCGCCTTCTGTCATGTGAAATACTTGAATCAAACATACTTAATAGTTTTCTTGGAAAATAATTTTAAAAATTTACAACATGCTTGCTTTCACTAAGAAGTCAGGAGCTTGAGTTGTACTTTGGTTTGTGGAAATGGACACGGCTTGTAAGTTGGCAAAGCTGACTAAACATGTAGTCAACCCTTGATTAAGAGTATGGATAGGCCTGCTGTATTGCATAATCTAGAATGCATAATTTCTATTTTGCATGGAAATAATAAGTAAGGTTTTTACGTAGCAGATTTATCAATGCAATTACGATTTTCTTAACAGGCATTGAAATATTTGTGATGATAATGTTTTTGAATTTTCACCCACCAGCCAAGTATGCCCCCTTTCCAAGTGCACATTCTCAGTTGATACAGATGCAACTTGTATGTCAAAGCTTACCTCAAAATTCCATTTTTTTTTAAAAATGAAGTCTTCCTTGGTGCTCCAGGTAAAATCCCTTATATTCCTATAATTTCATAGGACTTCACTTTTTCCTCTGGTATAGAACATTTGGTACTCTCTTAAGTAATTTTAACTCATTTACACATATTTCTTAGCATTAGATTGTAAGCAGCTTGAGGGCAGAGACCATAGCACTAGTGATATTTGCACACTTAGAGCTCATATTGGAAACGGAAACATATTTGCTGAATTTCTGAAAATACCTAATATTTGCAATCCATACAGGGTTTTGACATAAACATTTCTTTTGACTTTTAAAACTATCCTCTGATGTAGATACTCATTTCATTTGTTTGTACATATGGAAGTTGGTATTCATAGAGGTAAACAGGTTTTCAATCAATAGTTTTTGGATGGTAGAGATATTGGGGTGATGGTAAACATTTAACAACAGGATTGTAAACAAAACAAATGTATATATTACATTATAATATCATACAAGATAATCTTCTTTATGTGAAAGATGTGTAGCTCTCAATTGACAAACGATAGCAATAGTACAATATGTAATAGTCTTTAATGTGTATTCCATATAGCCATTTAATTCTGGCAGAATCTGTTTGCTGAGTTTGACAAACTCTTAGTTTTGTAGTTCTGACATGAATGCTGGTTAATATTTTTGTTTGCTTTAAAAAGAAAGAGGAAAGTGAAGCATGGAAGAAAACATTGAAACTTATCTCCATCAATTACATGAACAGATTCTTGGCTGAATTGGATACCAGTTTTCAAATACTTAAAAATTATTTCCTCCGTTTCTTTCATGCTATTGACAATGTCTATAGACATGACACATTTTTAGGTTTAATATGCACTATTTAAAATATTTCTCCTTTATTTAAAAAGTCTGGGCAATCAACAAAACAGTAAGCAACCACTGATTTGCAGAGTTTGCCAAATTATTCGGTGCAACTACTCCCACTTTGGTCAATTTCAAATGTATCTTTTTATAGCATTTCCATCATACACATAAAATAGGCATAACCTCAAAAGCATTGATAAAGTAAAATACAGCAAATAATTAGGAAAGAGTAAGTGTTAACTATTCAGTACCTTTTTTAGTAGGATTTCTTTAAGTTTGCATAATTCAATCTTTAATAATGACTTAACAACTGGCTCACAAAATTCCTAAAAATCTAACAAAAGCAGTTCTAACTCTAAGCCCATATATGCCTGCTTCAGCGTATATTAGGGTAGGGACCCCTGTTTCCCAGATCTGGTACACTTGCCACTGAAAGCAACTGTCTTTTTTGCCCTTTTATGTTTTTTTCTGCTTCCATCAACTTTCAGACAATGGTGGTTATGAGGCAGTAAACTAGTGTGGGTGTTGAAAGGGGATGGCATTGGGAGAACACATGTGCTGAAGATAATCTACATGCTTATGATGAAGGCTTGACTGGAGAGGTCATTCAATAGATATCACATTAGCTCCTCCTGAAAGTTAAAGAAACAAAAGCTTTTTATTATTTTATTCCCATTTTATCTGAACTACTGTCTGGAGTGGGCAAATAAAAACTCAAATGGGAAAATCTATTTGGAGAAAATATATCCTTCTCAAGCTTGTAGCTGTGGATGAGCTTTGGTTTGCAAAATCTCAGTCATTTTCTACTTTTTTTACTCCACTTATCTGGCTGACTTTCATCATTACTTTTTCTCCAGTCTTCCACTCCAAAGATGTTTGTCTCATGGTTTTTGTTTGTGCTCCTCCTGATTTTGCTAGATGAAATCAAAGAGAAAGTACAAAGCATGAATCCAGGTCCAAACTATGTAAAATAAATCTTTTTTTGAAAAGAAGAGATTTGTTAATGTGTCACTGATTCATGAAGTCATCCGAGAGCCTTTAAGCATACTTTTTTGAACAGATGCTTTCAGTTTTGCTTGCTTTATAATACTGTATATAATTATCATTAGATATGTGTAATCTATACATAAAAAAAAACACTTGATCATATGCTTTTGGCACATTATTTTCAGGTACCACAGTTAAACCTTAATTGCATGGTTTCAAAGTCTGACACACCACATCTATTTCAGAGCCATTTTCTGAGATGAGCCTCAGTGAAGCACTGAACTAATTTTGGCAGGCATTGTTCCCACGGAGCTTTAGACATCTGTCCAACCTCACAGAGGTCAAGGTCAATCTCCAAGGCATGTTCAACGCAACTTTGTCTCTGGATGTCATTATTACCCATGGACATTCATTGCATCTTGCATCACTTCAGAGTGAAGGTCTGATTACCATTAGACCTAGGAATTAGGGAAATAAACCTCAAAACTCTGGACATATCTATGGTACTAGAAACTCTACAAGATTTAGAGAAAATAAAGCAGTTTTTAACTCATAGATGTGTAATTTGTATTGTAGAGAACATCTAATTGGCTGTAGTGGCTTGTGCCTATAATTCTAGCACTTTGGGAGGCCAAGGTGGGAGGATTGCTTGAGGCCAGGAGTTCCAGATCAATCGGGGCAACATAGTGAGACCCTGTCTTTACAAAGACTTTTTAAAAATTTTAGCCAGGAAAGGTGGCTTGTGCCTCTAGTCTCAGCGACGTGGGAAGCTGAGGTGGGAGGATCGCTTGAGCCCAGGAGATTGAGACTGCAGGGAGCTCTGATGCCACCACTGTGCTCCAGCCTGGGAGGCAGTGTGACACTCTCTATCTAAAAATGAATAAATAAGTTAATAAATAAATGGAGAACATCATTTCATATTAAAGAAAACCCACATTTTTTTTTTCTCACAGTGGAAATGAAGTTTAGGTAACTTTCTCTCCATTACCACATTCAAATCATCTGTGAGCAAAGCACCTGTGACAATAGAAAGCTGAGATATATGTGTTAAGAGGTGTCTGAAGAGGGGTAGTGTAGCCGTGGTAAATATTTTTAACTAAGTGCTATGAAAGGTGAGGCTCACCCATCACAGATATTGGACAGTGAATGCCGAAATATCTCTCTTTTACTATGTATTTATACTGACACTTTGGCTTTGACACAGTTTTAATTTTAATAGTTCTTTTCTTCTCTTGTGCATGATAATTCTCAATCATTTTCTTTCCATTCTCTTTCTTTATTTCAATACTCTGGTTCATGTTATGAAACTTAGAAAAGATAAAAGTTGTGAGATTCAAATTTTGGCTATTAATGAGACTTGAGTTTTACTGTGACTGGTATTGAAATCATTCTGCACCAGCCGATACAGAAGGGTTACAACGTAAGTGACAAAATGAATTCTGGTGCTTAGGTATTTTGTGTGTGTGCGTGTGTGTGTGTGTGTGTGTGTGTGTGTGTGTGTGTGTGTACAGGTCCAGCAGATGTGTTTGGATACATTAGGGTTCTGTTTTAGATACTTTAAGATTCCAACACTTGAGACCAAGTAGCTTTCAGGTTGATGAGTGTGGAACCCAGATAACAAGCGTGGGCTGCATATTGAGAATTAGGAATCATGAACAATATTGGTATTTTAAAAAGCCCTGGATGGGATCACCTTGGGAGAGAGTAGATAGTTGAGACTAGAACTGAAGACAGGACTTAATACCGAGTGAGTAGAGAACAAGGAGCCAACAAAGGATACGGAAGAAGAGGTTGGAAAGAATCAACTTACTTTTAAAAATAGGGCCGACGTTTCAAGAGAAAGGTAAAACAAAACACAAAAAACGTAATGCTGGAATCATCGGTAGTAAAAAGGATATATGCCAAGAATGATCAGATTGTATCTTTTCATTTTTTTTTTCTGAGAGGTTAAAAGCAAAACTGTCATTTTAATATGATAATTATTAAAAATACATGAATTGTCATACTTTTGAATTCTGTCCTAGGAAGCCAGGTCTGTAGAGACAAAGTCAGCATAAGAAGTGATTTCCATGGCATGTAAATCATGGTGTAGCAAGAGAGTCATTTTATTTCATGAGAATAAATTAACAAATAATTTTATTAAATGTTTAGTGAAGTACTAAGCAGTCATTTAAATTAGCATTAACAGTGATACGGTTAACATGGATTAGTTGTAATAAGTGACATAGACCCTTCAGTTAACAGCACATTTTGTTTTTATGAATAATTGAGTAAATAAGAGAATTCTCTGACAGTAAAGGACTAAGAAGAGTGTTATGGGAAGAATTTTGCCCTCCAAAAAGATACACTGAAGCCCTAACTCCCCATACCTCAGAATGTGATTTTATTTGGAAATGGGGTTTTTATAGATGTAATTAAGCTAAAATGAAGTCATTAATCCCTTATGACTGATAGCATTAAAACCAGGAAATTTGACACAAAGAAGCACAGAGGAAGGACACTGAAGATGCAGAGAGAGAAAAATCACTCATTAAAAATAAAAATCGAAATCAGAATGGAAAACACGGAATTGGGAGGCTTTGGGAATAAGATGACAGACAAGATGTTACTGAGCTAGAGAGACAGTAGATCTTCCCTTTTTCCAAGGTGCCATGTGAAGACTACAGATTGGAATGAGCCTGGGATTGCTGGCAAACACCTGGAAGCCAGGGAAAGGCAAGGAAGGTGACCCTTCAGGTTTCAGAGGGAGTGGGCCCTGCTGACACCTGGATTTTGGAGTTCTAGCCTCCAGAACTGTGAGATAAGTTGCCGCACTTGTTTTAAACCACTTGGTTGTGGTACAAAGAAATTCTAGCAACTTAATACACAGAGAAAGCTAGTCTGGAGTATGTTTTAAGGGAGGACAAACCTAGGATT
Organism: Saimiri boliviensis; assembly: GCF_048565385.1. Classification (NCBI taxonomy): domain Eukaryota; kingdom Metazoa; phylum Chordata; class Mammalia; order Primates; family Cebidae; genus Saimiri; species Saimiri boliviensis. The sequence goes on from NC_133463.1 coordinate 14,966,951, forward strand.
CATTAAGACCACTTAAAAGGTGAAAGAAATGCTTATGTTCAATGTGCATATGGATTTGGGTTGACGTGTGGCAGAGGGCTGAGATCAAGTCAGGGCAGCAAAAATTAGAGTCAAAGGGTTAAGTTCTTAGGCTAGCGGAAGCAACAGGCTGGGCTTTAGAACTCTTGCAGAGCGCTGCCCTCGTGGGAGTCTATGGATCAGCCGTGTCAGAGTCTCCCATGGAAGCTTCTGAACAACAGTGGCTCAAACTCACCAGGATCTACTGGACATAAATATTTTGGAGAAGAACTCCAGAGACTCCAATTATTGAAAGCTCCTTGCATGATTCTAAGGTATATCAAGGTTTGGGAACGTTTACTCAAATGAAGAGTCCCCTCGGTCTGAAGAACTTGAAGAGAAAAGAAGGTGGATACTTCATAAGCCTGGTAGGGGCAAACACAATTTCTGAAGGTAAGTTGAGAGCAGACTTAGCTGAGTTGCCACTCTGAACGTCCTTGGCTCTTTGAGATTTCAGGATGATTACTGGGTATGGTGTCTCACCCTTGTAATCCCAGCACTCTGGGAGCATATGCTGAGGTGGATCACTTGAGGCCAGGAGTTTGGGACCTGCCTGGGCAACAAGGTGGGACCCTGTTTCTACAAAATAATAATAATAAATAACCAAACAGTAAGATGAATGCTTGTGGTCCTGGCTTCTTGGGAGATGAGGTGAGAAGTGTAAAGTTTATTCTTTGAAGATAAGCGCCAAGTTAAAAATGAGGAAACTGAGGCCAGCACAAGAAAATTAGATGCCAATTCCGATTTATTTTAGCTCCCGGGCCAGGTTCTGCGGCCCTGGGGAGAAGGGCCAGGGAAGTCGCGCTGCTTCCTCTCAGGAGAGGGGTTTTATAGGGAGTGAAGGTGTTTGGATTTGGGGAGACAGGATGTGGACGGTGGGAGCTGCTATTGGCAGGGAGGTGGGACTTCCTGTGAGTGGGCTAAGTGCTGAGTGCAGAGGGGATTTCCAAGGTGGGGCTAGATGATTGGCATCCTAGTGCAGAGGGGATTTCCAAGGTGGGGCTAGATGATTGACATATTCTAATTTTCAAGCGGGGCAGGAGATGGGCATGTCTGAACTCCCAGCGAGGCCATCAGCCTTACAGGAAGGTTGCTTGAGCTTTGAAGGTCAAGGCTGCAGTGAGCTATGATCATGCCACTACATTCCAGCTTGGGTGAGAGAACACGACTCTGCCTCTAAATAAATAAATACATAAGTAAAGTTTCAGAATTAGTTGCTTCTCTTATGAAAGCTTAATGTCTGTGATACCATGGAGCCATCCAAAGGTGCTCTTCAAGGGCTGTGGTCTGTATCAGAGGCAGTGTTGTGTTTCCAACTTGAATAGCTCGGTCACTCAGACTGCCTGTCCTCTGCACATGTAGCACCTGCTGTATCTGCAGTAGACTCTCTGCTCTTTTAGATTGTAGGCTGGATCAGGTTCACTTCTGTTCTGAAGAGGGAGTCCAGATAGAAGGCTGAGGAGGAATTGGGCCAGGTGCCCCCTCACAGCCCCTTTCAACACTGCATCTATTTCTTTAGCCCAGGACAGTGAAGACCACTTTGCTTTCATAAAAGTGCCTCAGGGCTCATACCTCATGGTTTCAAGATTTACTTGAAGTAGATGGTTCAACATTTCTTCTAGAGGACACACTAAAATGATTTTAGATCATATTTTTGAAGCTGAGAAATGTTTCTATTTTTGCTTGACAAACCAAATTTATTTTTATTTTTAATTGGCAAATAATGATGGGATATACTTATGAGGCAATTTGATGTTTTGATATATGCATAGAATGTGGAATAATTAAAACAAGCTAATTTACACATTTATCACCTCACATATCATTTTTTTTTTTTTGTGGCAAGACATTTGAAATTTACTCCCTTGGCAATTTTGAAATATACAACACAGTGTTATTAACCATAGTCACTATGTTGTGTAATAAATCTCAAACCAGAGACCTTATGTTTGTAACCCTGATCAGCATTAGTTTGAATATGTCCTTCTGATACATATTCATAAGAAAGTTCTGCAGTTCTCATGACTTAAGTCTCCCAGACATATAACAATGACATTTATAACATACATCAGACCTTTTCTCTCTTAAGCTTCAGTTACTTATTTCACCTCTTATTTTATTGATTAATACTTCATATTCTTTTGGTTAAAACCTAATTTGTTTTTAATTCTTTGGGTTGAAACCTCCTTTCCCAAATTCTCCCTTTAGCTTTCTTGCCCTGCCAAGAGATGTATTGAATTCACCCTCTACAATGCCTGATTAATCTTCCTTAAGTGGAAACCATCCTGTCACTCCTCTTCAAAAAAAAAAAAAAATCTCTGTTTCAGCTGCCCTTTAATACCTTACCAATAGAGAATTATTTCCTACTTCTCCAGGTCTGCATCCTCAGTTCCATAGGGAAAAATTTCTATTCCATGAACAACACTTATTCATACCCTTGAACATGTGTAGTTTAGGCTTCATGAAGCAAATTTCAAGGTTGTAAAAGAAAGAAAACAGAAATGAACAAAATTCACTGAAATAGAAAGTATATATACCTGTGTTTTTTTTTATTCTTTATAAAATAATGAATTGCTTTTTTTTTCAAATTATGCATTTTAATCAAATCATTTTTATTCTGGTCACTTACATATGAATTTTCTTTCTTTTTCTTTTTCTTTTTTTTTCTTTTTTTTTTTTTTTGCCTAGTCTTTTTTTTTTTTTTTTTTTCTCTCAAGAGGTTAATCTTTATCATAGGATTTTGGGAAAGAAATTATTTTCTATCCCAGAATCCCAGAACATCAATCGTCTTTGTGTTTAAAACAGGAACTACTTAGTTCTTTTTTTTTTTTTTTTGCTTTTCTCACACAAATGTTAGCTGTAATGTAGCAATGTATGTTTTTGGCCGCTAAAAGTTGGACAAATATCCAGATTATATAAGAAAGAATTTCAAATAATGTAAAGTTAAAAAATTTAGCTAATACCACTTAATATTTTGGCATTAGAGACAAAATGCATGTTGATATAAACGTTGCATGGTTTCTTTGCAGAAGTTTAGATGAGCGATAAGGAAAATGAACAAATCTACATGTGCATATTTGAACTAATTACTTTTTATTTTTATCAGGTGAAGATGATGATCTTGCTTAAAGAATTAGATTGGCTGGTCATTGCGGCTCAGACCTGTAATCCCAAAACTGTGAGAGGCTGAGGTGAGAGGATCCCTTGAGCCCAGGAGTTTGAGGCTGCAGTGAGCCGTAATGGTGCCACTGTACTCCAGCCTTGGGGACAGAGTGAGACACTATGAAAAAAAAAAGAAAGAAAGAAAGAAAGAAAAGAAACAAAATAATAAGGTTTACAAGCACTTACTAAAAATCACTCATTAAAATCAAAATCAAAATGGAAAACACATAATTGTGAGGCTTTGAGAAAATGATGACAGACAAGATGTTATTGAGCTAGAGACAGACCTTCCCTTCTTTCCAAGGTTCCAGTGTCTGAATGAAACTAATTTAGTGTGAGGAGGAAAACTGGAGCGAACAGCAGAACAGCAACATTGAAGAATCCAGGAGACAAGTAGAGTGTATTTGGCTCAAGCATTAATATTAGTTTGTTTACTCTGTATACTGCTCAAAAGGTGTTCATGTGTTACACAGAAATCCAGCACCTGCTTTGCCCGCGCGAATGGTGCCCAGGCATAGTGCTGGAGTCTCGGTGGCTTTTGGTTTTACATTTTGAGAGTTGGCTATTAATAACATTGTGCAGATGATATGGAATGGGAGAATAAATATATTAAATATTTTAAAAATAAAGCTGATTAATATGGAAGTTAAGATTTGTAGTATTTTTTACAACAATGAGAAGTTAAAAAGAAAACCACAAATTATTCTTTATTGCTTATTTTGATTTTTTATAATACTTTCTATGTTACACTTTAAAGTAACATTAATCTTGGAGAAGAGACATTTTTCAAACAATTTGGAGAAAGTCAATTTTAGGAAGACTGGCAAATACTTGATAAAGTTATCTTTAGTATAACTTCTCTTTTAGGTGCATCAAAAATTCCTGCTTTTAATCCCCATTAACACTAATTGGTGTTAATGTGTGTGAACATGCATCTATAGCAGCCTATAATGTTAGACTAAAATATTTCATCAGTGATTAGTATTCAAAATGCTAATTAAATGGTAGTACAAGCAAATGACATATAGCAAAAACTATCTAATTTACATATTTAATTTGATATGTTTTGCAAAGATACTGAAATAAAATGGAAGGTAGGCTGTGAATGCCCTGTAATGGAACATTCTTACCTTAGGTCTTGATAGAGTATAGGAGAATAGATATTTTAAGATGAGCATAGTAATAAAAAAAAAAAAACTCAGGCGAAGACATTGACTTAAGTTGAGGAATGTGAAACACTTGAACTAGTACATCGCTGCCCTGTTTGACACTGGTAAGAGCATCTGCAGTTCATTGAATTGGGGGAGAAACATTTTATCTTTTGGTAAAGGGAGATGAGGGTGAAGGTGGGTGGGTGGCAGGAGTTGGAATACTGACAATGGCTGTAATTGCAAGAATTAGATGGCTTATTGTGAAGGGAAGCAAGGGGAAGATCATGGGAGTGTTAGTCATATTATTATTGTTATGTTTTCTTTTCTGCATAGAGTAACATTCTTTAGAATGCTCTGTTCCTTTATTAACAAGAAGTATTGGAACAGTATTTTAGTCATCAGTTTCTCGTAAGAGATGTGAGCTCAATAGGGGTGACGATAAGTCATAAATCTATTTCTGACAGTTTCTTTCTATTCCAGTAATGAGAGGCATAGTAATACTTTGGTATTGATTAATATCTAGTATAATATGTGTTTGCATGTGGGAAGCCATAGGCCACAGCTGTTGATTGGTTAAATTGGTTAATTAAGGTACAAACAGGAATGCGCTAAACTCAAGTTATGTTTCCTGTGCTGGTAACTAGCTGTAAATGATCATCATTAAGTCAGTGGGAGATATAAATGGTTGTTAATGATAATTCTTTATCAAATGCATATTTAACACATAAATTCTTGATGAAGGAGTTATTTCAAATCATAGTTTATGAGAAGTAACATTTCTTACCTCCAAGAGGTCCTCAAGAACTCATCTAGGGCCGTTAACTCCAAAGCAGTTATGTGTGTGATGCTTCAATACTGAAGTCTCTCCTGTTGATTCTTAAATGTCTCTGAATGAAAATCTTGCTCTGATGTCTCTTCTATCTTCTATTCATTTGCTTTCTATCTGGATGGTGAACAGCAGATGGAGGCAGTCATGAGCTGGAGATTACTTGTACCAACTGGTGAGAGTTCCCCGATATGTTTCCGGGAATCGTGTGAGCCGGTTGTTAAATAGAGCTTTATTAAAAATTAACTATATAAACTTATAATTAAATTATATTAAAAAAAAAAGTATACATATTTAAAACTCAACACTTTCTAATGATTTTACTGCAGTGTACTATTATCTCTGCTCTGGGAGTTATTTTAATTCAACACAGTATGTATTTTACATACAGTTTATATGGTAAAAATTCTGTATAACAGAGGACTATTTGTTGAGTATCTTTTCCCAATTCTATATCCAGTAACATCATATTGGTAGCTAAAAATCTTTTATGAAGTGATTATATCATGGAAATACCCTCCTTTAGCTCCTCAGGCCAGTTGTTAAATTATTTACCATCGTATCACAAGGCAGGGGCTTTCATCATAAAGCCAATTTTTTTTTCTTGTTCCAAATTGGAAGTGATTCATAAGCTTTTAATGTAACTAATTAATGCATGTATAGAAAGTATATTTCATAACCTAAGTGTTTTATTTATTGCTTTGAGTACATCTATAAGATTGCTTAAACATAATAGAGAAGTTTTCATATTCAAAAAATTACAATATTAAATCCTTTGGACTTAATAATAGCTTTTGGATCTCCCTAAAGCAGTCGTCCCCAAACTACAGCCCCTCGAGGCCATTTATCCGGCCCCCCGCCACACTTCAGGAAGGGGCATCTCTTTCATTGGTGGTCAGTGAGAGGAGCACAGTATGTGGCGACCCTCCAACGCTCCAAGGGACAGTGAACTGGCCCCCGATGTAAAATGTTTGGGGACGCTTGCCCTAAAGTGTTCACATACATTGCATGATGACTGATTTGTTGGTAACTGATTTGTGGCTAAATGATTCAGAACTGATAATGAGTTATAAGTTTTACTTCTAGGTGACTTACTGGAATCTAGAATCTCTCACTATGAGGGAAAGTGATTTCTGCTTAGTGAGTGTTGATTGGTTCCCATGAGGAAAGGTGGACTTACTCCCATACCCAGTTCTTCCACCTGTTGGCATTATTGATCCTAATTAGCTTCTTCTGAAAGTATGTCAAGTAATCGACGGTGAAACAACCGAAATACCTTTTGACACCCATATCTAGTTCTTCCAGCCTAGGATGATCTGCATTTTTCATTGTCCCCACATTGAAATACTAAATATTCTATCTTGAAGAAGGCTTCAAGAAGGTGATTTATTTGAGAGAACACCAAAACTCACAAAATTTCTTTTCCAAATTTTAAAAAGTAGTCAGTGTTACAATGTGGACCCAAATCCTCTTGTACCTTAAATTCCATTGTATCATTCTTATAACATTTTCATAAGCCAGATATTAACATATTCTCAATTATAGATGAGTAAATGGAAATGTGGGAAAATTAAGCAGTATGTTGAAGTTATATATTATGCTACGGCTTAAAGCATGAGAAATGTAGAAATACAGATAACAAAACTGTGTGTATGTAATCTTATGACAGCATTAAAAAAGAGAGTCACTCTTCTGGGCTTAGGTCGAACCTGTTGTGAAGAGTAATTATTTTAGCAAGCAATTTCTTCACATGAAATGCGATTTGTAAAATGTAGTCCAGATGACTTGAGTAATAAGAAGAGATACTAACTCTGGGACACAGCTTTTTCTTTTGCTTTGTTTTGCCATTTCTGTTGGTAGAGGATAGCTTTCCTCATGATTGATATGTTTTTGGATTCCCTCAGGAGGAATCTCAATTTATCCTGAAACAAAAGAATGAAATGCAAGCTTTCTGCAGACCAAGTATTCTGCAATTTTTGCATGCTCTATTTTCTCCAGCTGATGAACCACTTCTGACAATGTTTTCTCACTGTCCAGATACAATCTGCTAATACCACTGGGACCTACACTTACAAGTATCTTCTTTCTCTATAAAAGTTTAAGTCACTAATTCTTTTTACTGTCTGTTGGCAAACTCTTCCTTGGCCTTGTATTGTTGTGATTGCCAAAGATTTAGATGTGGCAACCACACCACTGACAGAATGTCTTGAATGCAGGGCCAGTTAGAGGGAAGCATTAGATGAAGGCACTGAACCATTAGGAGGCTTGCAAAGATCCTGTAACAGCCTTTTCATCTACAAGAGAGCTGTGGTTGGAAATACACAGATGGAGTTGTCCTTAGGGATGTGCTCTTCACGCACGTTGAAATGCTTCTGTTGAAACATTTTGCAAGTAGAAGACTTAACGTTTTGTAATATTTCACAGACCCTACATCATACAAAAGCACATTGATCATCTATTATTAATATGTTTGCTTGGCTCAACCAAAAGTGTCTTTATACACACTTTTTAACCCCTTCCCTACCAATGATACTTTTAGTAGAAGGCAGAAGTTTTGATTAAAGATATAAGTAGTATAATTTTTGTAGGCTTTTCTAAGACAACACAAAGTAGAGCATATTAATTTTCTTAGTATATTTTTCTTATTCATGAATAACTGGTTTGGTAGTTGCAAAAATCTGCATGAAATCTAATTCCAAATGCTTAATTTTTGTCCCACTATCTTTAGGAAATAATATTGTTTTCATATTTAGTGGACCACATCAGGGCTAAACAGATAATTGTATTTAAATATATTTTAAGATGTTTAAACTTCATATTTTTTATATTTTTAGTTATAAAATTTAATTTGATTCCAAAATGCTGGTTAATTTTCATTCTACCAATTAAAGGTTTAAAATGCCTCTAGGAGATTGGTAGTCAAAGCTCTTATAAAAATAGAAATGCACTTCTTTAGTCAATATGTAGTTTGCTTTATATTAAATGAAGTGGTAATCTGAAACATATATTTGGATTAAGTGTCAGCTGCAATGCCAATGTGCTTTTGGCCCAAAATGAAAGAAAAAACACTGGAGAACTGTTATCCCACAGGCATCAGAATTACGCTGATGGGGCCGCCAGCTGTTCTGTAGCGTTCTGTTCTCCAAGGTGCTCCGGTGAGTACTGCAGGCTGACCTCATGGGTAGATGGGTGAAGAATCACAACTAGATGACAGGACTAGCATTCTGGGAGCAGTATTTAATGTAACATAAGTTAACCCAAGTTAAATGATAGTAGCCAAAAATCAGATGACATTAGAAATGGGTGGCCCAGATTTAAGTAGATGTGAATGAAAAGATAGTGTAGTAAACCGTTGCAAATTTAATAATCTTCATATGTAAACTTAAGGAATAAAAATCATTGAATATTTTTTAGAAGTTTCTGATTTCGGACTTATTCTCCATTCAAGTATAGAGGAAATGGTGTTTTGGGCAGGACTATATTACCTGTTTATATATGAACTTCAGTACATGCAATGATGCCAATTTACAAGAAAGTCCTGAGTACAAAGATCTAAACAGTAAGAAACTACAGACAAAAGATGAATTAGAAATGTAGCATTTTCTTAAGCAGTAAATATTGGAATGCCTAAATATAGCATGCTATACAGAAATCCACTGATCATTGGTCAGATACATGTAAACAAAGGAATATGATAGTTTCATGATTCTCATGGTGAAGTATTTTTGCAAACTATACAGTTAAAGGAAAAACTAATTTAGAAATAGTTCAGAAGGAAAAATGAGGGAATTCATATTACTTAGCCTAATGGTGGATTATTCGCATTCTAAAGAGCTGTCTCAGAATTTTGAAAGCAGCATATTACCCCGATGGCCACCTGCTTCTGCCCTCTTTTCTCCATTCCTGGTATCATTGTCCCACTTCATATGTTCTGACCCATCCAAATTCCTGACCCAATATCGACAGAGTCAAGATGGTATGTATACTATCTTCAGTTTTTCAGTTGGTATCCATTTAAACATTAATTAAATACTTAAACCTCTCTTTTTTAGAAGTGGGAGGAATAAAAAGATAACAATACTGAAAGATGGCTGACTAGAGAAACCTGGACATCTTACAAAAGTATTTCCTCATCACTCCTTCCCCACTTGACTCTCAAACTTCCCTAGTGGTTCCCAAGGTTTGGCACCTGCTAACCAGTGATTGTACTTTATGTTATTGGTCTGGGCCTATGGATATAATAAGATGCAGTTGGAGTTTACTTGGTACCAAAGTTAGCTACAGCTGCTGCTTGTGCTCTGCGTCAAGTTCTTACTACTGAGAGAGATACAGACACAGAGGTTTCTATCCTAATCTTTATGATACAGCATCCTCACCCTGAAGACCCCAGCTGCAGCTTGATCTGTCCAGTTGTCCATTGTGACAGTAAAATCGCAATATCATGGTGCATATGCCACTGCTCCGGGACTGTAGCCTGCCTGTGTCATACCATGAATCTTTCTCACTAGTCACATTTTTCTGTGAGTGTGACACTCTTTTGGAGACTCTTAGAGGTCACCTGGAGCAATGTTTTATGATCTGGCTTTCTCCACCCATATGGCTGAGAAAGAAACGATGTGGTATTTCCAACATGGCCAGTTTCTTGACCTAAGAAAAGAGTGATATAAGAAACATACAGCCGGGCGTGGAGAGGGGTGGAAGAGATAGCTTGGGGAGAAGTGACAGATACAGGTGAGGGGAAGGAAGGCAGCAAACCACACTGCCATGTGTGTACCTATGCAACAGTCTTGCATGTTCTTCACATGTAACAGTCTTGCATGTTCTTCACATGTACCCCAAAACCTAAAATGCAATAAAGGAAAAAAAAAAAAAAGAAAACACCACCACCTGGGAAGAAGTTTTGCTGAAAAATAAAAATCAAATTTAAATCCTAAAAACAAAAAAAAAAGAAACATACAGCTTATGGCAGCACTTTTGGATAAAACAGGTACATAAAAGGTGCCATTACAGAAAAGGAGTCTGACATTAATTTTAAGTCAGTGTATAACTGATGGATTCTTAACTGTCTGCTGCCCCAATAATTATTCACGATTGCTATCTGGGGCTTGAGAGTAGATACATCCTTCTTTCTACTACTTCTTTGCTTTTCTCTTCATAGTAAAGCCATGAAAGTGACTATTCTATAATTAGTCTCTTCTACCAACTGCCAGGCACAATCAAATTCTGTAAACACTTTTGTCTGAACAAGATGTGTTGTGAAGCTTATGGAAGAATATTTGGGAAATTATTTCTATGAAGACCTGTAGAATAGAGTAGACTGAGGATACTTTTGTCCAAAAAGGTAGATACAGCCATTATCGGAGGCAAAGGAATAAACTGAGCAGCTTTCAGTAAACATCTGTAGACACATAATTAGTACATGGCATTGGCAAAACAAACATTTTTAATATTTGCATATTTTAACATAAATTTAAAATAACGTAATTTTATTTAAATATGAAAGTAAATATATTTTATTTGTGTCTTCAAACCTATTCCCTTTTTCTTTATGCACACTTAAATTTTTAACACTCTGGAGTCGAGTCGCTGGAAAGCTCAGCATCGTGAAATCTTTTTGGCTGAAATTGTGTAGTATACATTTTTATACAATTATGTGGCATTAACACTGTAATCAGGTGACTTCAGATTTTTGGACACAAGGAAATTTAAAACAGTTCAAAACTTTTGACCTTTGTGTATGGTGCCTTCCCAGTTTAGTTTGAGATTTGTAAGTATCTAAAAGTTAGTGGCCTCAATATGGCATGATTCCTGCATTTGTCATATAAGACCACAGTGCCAATGAACAGCACCCTGGGGACCTATTTTTCAGAATATTCCATGGCCCACAAAACTGCATTTACTTGAGTTCTCCTTTGCTTTCAGGGGAACTTGCTCTCTTCACCCCCCTTTTCTCCTTCCTGTCTCCCTCCATTCACTCTTCCCTGTCCTATCCTTGGGTCTTAGACAGTCTCTCTTGGACTCCTCCGTGGGGAGAGATAAGACAAGGCCAAGCAAGGAGCCCTGGACCCCTCTTCCTGGCCTCACTCCACAGGAAATGAAGACTCAGAGGCTTTTAAGAGAAATAATTAAGATTCTGTTTTATGAAACACTGGAGTCTAAATAAGACTTAATTTGGGAAAGGAATTATAATACTGGAAATCATCCTGAAACCACTGCTATAGAGTGTTACGTGAAATGGTTCTACATTTATGTAATTATCATATTAAAATAAGTTAGGATTTCCCTCTTCATATGCATACCTTCTTATTAAATGATGTCAAATCTCTTTTAGTAATAGGCACATATATCAAATACGAATGATTACTTTAAATAGATATGATCAAAATTTCAGACCCATTTGAGGGGAACGTAGCTTGAGTTAGTTTCACATACTGTGTAATTTAAAGTAAATCTCGAGAAATTGCAACAAAAGTCTCACGTAATAGTTGTAGTTGGCTCCATCTGAGGCAGGAGGCGGGACTTGACTCTGGAGGCGGCACTCAGACAGCAGACCAGGTAGAGGACTCGCTAAAACGGAACAGGGGAAGCACCTCTTCCTAAGACAAGCCCACCAGTCTGCCAGGTCAGTTTACTGCTGCCATGGCAATACCCAGAAGTTACTGCTACTTTCCATGGCAGTGACCCAACAACTCAAATGGTACCACCCCTTTTCTAGAAGTGTCTGTGCAATCCAACCATTAATTTGTATATAATTAGAAGCGGGTATAAAGATGGCCACAGAACTGCCTTTGAGGTGCTCATCTGGGCACACCGCCTATGGGGTAACACTGCTCTGCAGGAGCAGGACCCCTGCTGCTGCTGTGCATTCCCACTTCAGCAAATGTCGCTAACACCACTGGCTGGCCCTTGAAGTATTCCCTGGGTGAAGCCTAAACCTCCCAGGCTAAGCCCCAGTTATGGGGAGCATCCACCCGGCATCACATCCACCATTGCTGTAGTACGATAATTACATGTCAAATATATTTGCATGATATATTATTTTCAAAAGTGTAAGAACTCTGATTTCTGAGTTCTAACAAAATATAAATAGAATTTTCTTCTTGTGTACTGCAGTGAAAATTTTGGAGCATGTAGATATGATTCAGAATTGAAGCAATAGAACAAATCATTGAATTTGATTTTCCTACAAAACATTTTTCCTTATACAGAAAACTTGCCTGTTTGTTTCCTTTCTAATAGATTACTAAATCGGTGAACTATAGTAAAATTTCAGTGTCTTAGGTTAAATATCTTCAGTTTCTTGTATTTCCCTTAATTATTTGTTACAATTCACTTGGAAGAAAACTGTGACATTAATGTTAATAAATTTAATATTATAAGATGGTTGTCTTCTCTACACTATTACTTCATGCTAATGTTCCACATTGCTTTACTTTCTAGTTGACCTTTTACTGTTTATACATATTTTTCTTCTGTTTGGAGGATGGAAATGTTCCTGCCTTACTTGCTTTTGTAATCTCCACAATGCTTGTGTCCTGATACACACCTAACAGTTGTTCAATAGGTATTCATTGACTTCTAGATAAATGAGTTATTATGTTTCCCACACCATCAGGATGATTCTGGTCATCGGAAGCAGAGAATTCAGGTAAAAACTGACTAAACTGATGCTACTGAAAGTGTGTCCCATAGATTGTTGGTCAGAATACAAACTCTTAATTTCTGATCTGCAAGTAGCCAAGTAATTGAGAGCATGCATTTACAAACACAGCGATTTTAATATATCGTGACATTCAGTGGTTGGCCATTTATCCTAGGAATTTTTTTTTACTGTATTTTACAACAGTTTTTGTCCTCAACTAATTGAAATTTAAAAGAAAATCTACCTAACTTCTTAATTACAGGGAGTTTAAGAAGCACAGATTTAGACAATGGGTATTTATTAATAACAAATCTCACATAGTAAGAAATCAAGGAAGAAACAGTTGCTGGGTTGGGATTCAACAGTGTCCAACAGTGCTAGGGCTCCAAGCTGATGTTTCTTGGATTCCCTTGGTCTTCCAGCTTAGCTGCAATATGCCATCAGCAGTTACAAGCCTCATGGTTTCACATGAAAATACTCAACTGCAGAAGGAAAAGGAGCAATGCAGAACAGCCTCTTCTCTTTCACAGCTCTTTTTTTGTTGGGAGAGAAAGACTGTCCATATTTAGAAGAGTGTTCATACTTCTTTCCATATCTAATTGACCAGAATTGGGTCCCTGTCTTCTCCTGTATCAAGCCCTGTTCAATGGTCATGGCTCAGTCCAGTGTGATTTATCCTCTGGTGGGACACCTAGGTGCGTGACCAGAGCCAGGGCTCTCTCAGCGAGAAAGACTGGAGGATGGCTGTTGTGCAGATGTCTCCAGAGACCTGAAATTATCAGAAACTGACATCACCACTGACAATGTTTCAATAGTGGTGAGGTATGATAATAGTTTAAGTTTATTGAATACCTGTTATGTTAGGTATTCTGTATAATTCTTCATATTTTGTAAAGCTAACCTCCACACAGTCAGTATTACCCCTGATTTACAGATAGTGAAAAGGAGATATCAAGAAGTTAAGTATTTTACCCAAGGTCACATCGCTGGGAGGTAAGTAGAGCTGAGATTCCACTCAACACCTTGAATGTCTACACTCAGGTTCTTTACTATGCTACAAAGGCTATTTTTTAATGGTGCTGGTTGGGTGGCTCGTATATGCATAATACCACAAATCTGTGAAAGTCTGACCAGGGAGACTGGCTTGAGAGAAGGCCTCTCTAAATAGGCGACGTAAACTCTCTCAGCATTTCTAAGTACAGTTACTGCATTTCTGGTATGTGGGTCTTTTTCCTTTAGCTCACTAAAACGTGACCCTCTTTGATGCTGTCCGAAATGCATCATCCTATATAACATCTGTCCCTCTTATTGCTGCTTCAGAGGTCACAGGACTCTGTTGTCATGGGTTTGAATATAACATGCAGAAGATGTATTCTTTGCAATTCTGGAATCTAGAAGAACATTGCTCAATAAAACCCCTGTGCATGGTGGATAAGTATCGCTTGCAACTTTACTAGTACTTTATGGCCATACCATATATCAGCAGCACTGTGGCTTAGCTAGGCTTTCGTGGGCTTCCAAAAACCATTTTTAACCCCAGAGAGTGCCAAACAACCAACTTTCAAATGCTTTGCAGCACAGCTCTTTGATAAGCTGAAAATTGTCCAGTTTATGGAATTCTTTCTTGATATTACAGTTTCTCATATTCCAATTCCCTAGAAAATTGCTTTTGAGAAAGAGTAGACAATATATCTTTGGAGTAGTCCATTATGTTTTCATTCCACTGCTGAGATAGGTATACAATCCTGTTTATCTTTGACCATGTTCCTTTCTGCAGGTTCTATTCGATTCCAGCTAACACATGGTGCATAGCAAATTTTAAAAGGTTGTGAAAATAAGCTTGAGGACACTCGTCTTCGGTGCCCAGCTATGTAGATTGTATTATCACATTTCTGTAAATGTGTTACTTATTAAACTATGTGGATCCATCTTAAGGTATATTTTTCCTTTCACAGTCCTATATTGTCAATTATACTCAATTGTGAGTTACTTTAGGTCAGCAACTTTGACTTGTGTGGCATTTGGTAATGTTCATTAATGTTCATTAATATTGCTGACACTGTCTTTGGATGGAAAACCCCAGCATGTAAGTAATGCATAATTAAACATTTTATCAGATTCACTGTTTTATAAGAAGCCATAAAAACAAAACTTGGGGCATAGTAAGTCTATCTATCTTCTAAAAATTTCCATGTACTTTCCTTTAAGGAAAAAAAAGTAATTTATGTTGAAGTATGAACAATGAAAACCATTTACTTAATTTATCTTTCTTTAGCTAATTCAGAAGTCCTTATGTTTTCTTTTTTCCATTGTTTTTTAACTCAAATTACAGAATGTTTGTTTGTTTTGAGAGAGGGTCTCATTCTGTCACCACTGGAGTACAGTGGTATGACCACAGCTCACTGCAGCCTAGAACTCCTGGGCTCAAGTGATCCTCCCATCTCAGTCTCCTTGGTAGCTGGTACCACAGGCATGTGTGACCACGCCTGACAAAGTTTTAAAATTTCCTTGTAGAGATGGGATCTTGCCATGTTGTCCAGGTTGGTTAGAGACTCCTTGGCTCAAGCAATCAGCCTTGGAGTGCTGGGATAACAGTCATGAGCCTGTAGGACCAGCTCATATCACTGGTTTTGTACTTCAAGATCATATGCAATGTGTTTTTTTAAACTATAAACTGAAAAATTATAGTTGTATATATTTATGAAGTAAAAAATTATAATTTATGAAACCTGTGGAATAAATCAAGTGATTTAATATATCTATCATCTTAAATATTTATTTGTTGTGATGAAAACATTTAAAATTGGCCAGGCATGGTAACTCACACCTGTAATCCCAGAACTTTAGGAGGTGAATCAGGAAGTCAAGAGTTCAAGACCAGCCTGACCAACAGGGTGAAATCCTGTCTCAAAAAAAAAAAAAAGAAAAAGAAAAAGAAAAGAAAAGAAAACATTTAAAATTTACTCTCAGCAATTTTGATATGTATAATACATTGTTATGTATACATGTATACTATGTTTGCCATGTTGTACAATATATCTGAAAGAGGAAAACCTTATCCAGCCTGTCTAATTGGCTTTATACCCTTTGGCCATCGTCTCCCTGTTACTCCTGCCAACCTCTAACACCTGGTAGCCTGCATTCTACTCTGTGATTCTTTGAGTTCAATTATATTGTACATTCCACATGTAAGTGAGAACATGTGATATTTGCCTTTCCGTGCCTAGTTCATTTCACTTAGCACAATGCCTTCCAATTTAAAACAAGAGCAATATTGAAGGGTTGGCTCCATTGAAGTTTAGCATATCTTGTCGAATAATTTTTTCTTCTTGTTCATTTGAAAACTTGTGAAAATATTAAAATTTGTACTAAAAACATAACTCATATTTTTAAATGTCACTCAGAAGAACATACATATTCATCACATTTCTCAGGATAAACCATAAAACATGAGAGTATCCTCTCTGAAATAAAATGTTAAAGTCTTTACAGGCTGCTTTAGTTTTTGTTAGAAATAATACAGAGAGTCAAGACTCAGATAAGTGTCTCTGCATTCTGCCAAGATTGGAATGGAGCATGGATGAAATTTACTGTGATCCAAACTTTCACCAAAATAGTTCATGACAGCAGGACAGGACAACAAATGAGGTTTTTTATTCCAATAAGTTATTTGATTTATCTGTTCTTAATGTTGTCTTTAAGCCCGAGATTTGTAGCAGGCCCCCCAAATTGGGCATTTTAGAAAACAAAGCTTTCCATGAAACTGATTCCAGCTGTGAATCAAGAACTGTTTGGTGTTTTGTCTGGGAGGAAGTATCAAGGTGTACCTAACAGCTGAAGTTTACAAATAAACCCAATTCCGAAATGGTGGTATCAGGAAGTTTGCAGGGTAGTATGAAATGAAAATTTCAATTGAACTGTATCTTAGCAATGATGTAATGGTTTCTTACATAATGGGCATAATGCTACAGTTTCACACAGGAAAGAGTACTAAGAATAAATAGGCCCGTGTTACCTGTTTTAATTCTTTCAGGATACGAAGGGTTCCATTGGTATGATAGCCCTAGAGAGGATTTAGGATTTTTCCTTTTTTAAAAAATTATGTGTTAGAGATCATCTACTACAGTCACTTTCATTAGCAAAGAGAGAATTGATTTCAGCTCTAGTGATTCTTCAAAGGGCATTCAATGGTGCTGAAATATTGTGGTTCCTCAGCTTTATTATCCACAACACTTAGAAAAAGTCCACAGAGATGTGTTGTGAGCTGGAAGCCGCTTTCTTCCCTGCTGCAGCAAGGGGCAAGATTGATGGGTGGAGGCGTTGCGCTACTTACTTAGTTCAGCTGAACAGTTCACAGAGATGTGGTTATCATAGAGGCAGTAACGTTAGCCTGTGGAAAATGTCTGTCCTCTAACCAGCCTCAGATAAAACAGTAGGATCACAGATTCTACTGGAGAAAGTGCTCAATTATTTGCTGTACAAATAAATGGTTGTACGAATGAATAAATGAGAGAATCAGTGGATAGAATTTTGGAATGAAAATGTGGTCCCTAGATTTAGGTTATTCAAAAATTTTCCTTTGTAATTCTTACAGCAGATCATCCCAACTTGATTCTTAACTCAGGGCAGTATTGTACCTTTCCACGTGCCTAGGGCATTTGAGTCTGTGAGGAGACGTGTAGGTTATCATAGTGATGGGAGCATGGGGGTGTATGAGTTTTGTGGTCACTTAGTTCCCAAAGGACAGAGATGCTAATGCCCCTGATGAACAGAAAGTCCTGTGCAACGAAGAATTCTTGCCTATAGTAATAAATGAAAGCAGTGAGTCTCCCTCTGGGATCTCTGACAGGAAGGTTAAAGATAAAAGTCCTCATTTCTCAAGTAATTGGCTACCTTGTTGGACATTTAACATTCATATACCTATGTAACAAACCTGCATGCTCAGCACATGTACCCCAGAACTTAAGGTATAATAATAATAATAATAAAAAGAAAGAAAAAAAAGACTTGCTTATACTTTGCCAAAGTGTTGCAAATTTTACTTAGTACCAGCTTTGTCCTTCAAAGAACAGAGACCTGCCAGCTTCTACTAAGGTTATTCCTACGACTCATCCTTCAGGGTGCTAGCCAGGTTGTCTTTGTTCCCTGTTAAGGTGAGGCGTTCAGAACTCCATCCAATCCTCTAAGGATGGCCTGCCAAGTAATGTAAATAACACATACAGCCTTAGTGGTCACAACTATTACTTTTTTCCCTTTAATGCAAACTAAGATGGCACTTTTAAAAATTTTGGTTAGCTTCTTATCAACTAAAACTTCAAATCTTCAAGTAAACTGCTGTCTGTCTGAGCATACATCATTCTGAGTTAGGGATTAGCAAACTTTCTTGGTTAAGGGCCAGATAGCAAATACTTTAGATTCCAAAGGTCATTCAGTTTCCATCACAACTACTTAATTCCACCGTGGTAGTATGTAGCCATGGACAATACAGAAATCACTGGGGTGGCTGTGTTTCAATTAAACTTTATTTACAGAAACAGATGGCAGGATAGATTTGGCTCTTGGGCCATAGTTTGCTGATCCTTGTTCTATAAAGAAATATTAAATTAAAATTGAAACTTAGTGCTTTTTAATAATGTCGTTCATATTATATTGTTCATTTCAGCCAGTCATTCCAACCAGATGAGAACCTCTTGAATTCTAGTTTTGGTAGTTCCGTTATTTAAAAAAATTATACTCCTTTTCAACTTTGTATCACTTAACACATGACTTTTATGCTTTTACCTATAAACAGTTATTATCCATTCCAAGACAAAAACAGTACCTGAACAGGAAAAAAAAAAAAAAAAGCCTTAAAAAGACCCTATGAAATGTAACTAGTTTTTTAGTTTAAGATGGTCAGTGATATAATTGATAAACATGTTTTGGTTACTGTACCTTAATCATCAATTAAATGATAAAACTACACCATTCTATCATGCAGCAGATAGTTCTGTCTGTTCTTTATAAGAATTACTGGGGCTTGTCTGCATTTCCTTTCCCAGATCAAGGTGTAGGTCTATGACAAGTTCTTGTTGTGCCACTGTGTTAATAACAACAAATCTAACATTGGTCAAGTATAACAAGCATGTAGTAAATCATCTGTTTACTCATGTATTTTTGCATTTTGCTCAGAAGAGATGTAAATTTTATCAGCCCAGCCCTGTACCCTCTTTTGAGATATTTACCCAAATGGGGTTTTCGTTGTAGCATGAATATGTAAATATCTTACTATGGTTCTGAAATCATAGTTTTGACTCCATTAACAGGCTAATGGGAAAGAAAGAGTTAACTGTGGTCTATAAATCCCCACCCTTCCCTTTCCTAGGACATTCTGTGCCAGGTGCTGACCTCCTTCAGGCCTCCTGTAAACATTCCAAGGAGATTTAGTAACAGAAAGATGATCTAAGAAGTTCATATATAAGAATGTTTTTATTTGGGTATTCTTTTTCAATATCCATTACTTATTATAAATAAACCTGGAATTTGTGGGTTTATGTAATGCCTGTGGCTGGAGAATGGAAGTTAGTCAAATGAACTCTTTTATCTGCATGAGAAATAACTAAGAAACCTTAAACTTATTATTATTTTTTTTTTCTGAGATAGCTTGCACAACACACATAATGAGAATTCATCTGTTATTCTGGAATTAAACTGCATCCCATTTGAACAAAAGCAATTTTTTAGGAGGCTGTGAGAGACGATTTGAGTCTTTTTGTTACTGCAAGTGTTTCTGTTTTTACTATATGCTTCACTAATCGCCAGTTAAGTTGTGTGCAGTCTATGAACTATGATTCCTGTAGCTGGCTGTGATAATGTCACTCTTTGGGATTCTGCACTATGATAAAATTCAGATGATCGTAAGACTTGAATGTATCTGAGGCATTGGGGAGGGTCTCTGATTGCTTTACATTTTCTTGATTTCTTAAGTTCAATTTTCCTTTAAAGTGTTTGTTATTTGATGTTCCATTTTGATTAGAAAAAGTGGAATGAGAAATTTTGTAATTTTGAATTCTCTTTGTAATTGCCCCCACATTATAAGCCTATTAAGCCTATTGCTTCCATATTGATAGACTTCACATTCTTTTTCATAATCATACAAATTCTTCCTTTTCTAGTTAAAATACAAGTTTTTATGACCAACTAAATCTAAGTGTGTGAAACATAGCTAAATAATTTTAGGTTAAAGGAGTAGGAGAATCCTATGAAATTTACATTTAAAATCTCATTTAGTTTAATGTAATGAATCACATTTGGCATATTATAATTTTTAAATGATAATATTATATATATCAGCAAGTTATTTATATATTACCATAATGTGAGTCTTTAAATTATTTTGATATTGAAATCAAGATAATATATTGAATAGTATTGACTCTTCTAAATTTGATGCTTACCATTTATTTTCTTCTTGGAATTTCCCATGATTTCTTCATGCTTAGGAAATAAACTTATTGAAGCTATAACAGCTGTGTAGAAACTCAGGGTATCTTTTTTTTTTTTTTTGGTTTAATAATACCCAAAAGTTTGAAAATGTACAACAAATATTAAATCTGAGAACATGGTAAGTTATTGTATTGGTCTACTATATCAGTTCTGATTTTGACTTTTTTCTTTCTTTTTTTTTCAAGACAGTCTCCCTCTGTCACCCAGGCTCGAATGCAGTGGCCCCATTTCAGCTTATTGCAACCTCCGCCTCCCGGGCTCAGGCGATTCTATTTGGAAGGCCTCAGCCTTCCTAGTAGCTGGGATTACAGGCATGTGGCACCATGCTTGGTTAATTTTTGTATTTTTAGCCGGGCGCGGTGGCTCAAGCCTGTAATCCCAGCACTTTGGGAGGCCGAGGCGGGTGGATCACGAGGTCAAGGGATCGAGACCATCCTGGTCAACATGGTGAAACCCCGTCTCTACTAAAAATACAAAACATTAGCTGGGCATGGTGGAGTGTGCCTGTAATCCCAGCTACTCAGGAGGCTGAGGCAGAAGAATTGCCTGAACCCAGGAGGCGGAGGTTGCGGTGAGCCGAGATTGTGCCATTGCACTCCAGCCTGGGTAACAAGAGCGAAACTCCATCTCAAAAAAAAAAAAAAAAAAAAAAAAATTTTGTATTTTTAGTAGAGACATGTTGACCAGGCTGGTATTGAACTCCTGACCTCAAGTGATCCACCCGCCTTGGCCTCCCAAAGTACTGGGATTACAGGTGTGAGCCACCGTGCCCAGACTGATTTTGACTTTCTTTTTATTAGCAATGGAGGAGAAGTATTTCAGGGTGGTGACAAGGCCCTCCATTGCTTGGTGACAGCACTGTGTATAAGAAAAGAAAACTAAATATAGATCAATTATTGTGCTGCTGATGATCTCAGGCTCTAACCTAATGAGCAGTTATGAAAATGAGAGATGATGTGCTATAAAGTATACACATGCTTCATACAGATTTTGAATGTACCCAGATATTCAGTTTTGTCTATTAAAATCACTTACAAAATTAGGTCAACAAATTTCCCAACTTATTAGTTTATTTCTTTCAAGGTAGAAAAAAGTAATATTCAATAGAGTGTTACGAAAGGTTAAATGAAAAGGCCAGGAATTTGTAATTACTAGCAGTCATGTTTTGCTAAATTAATGAGAAGATAATTGTCAATACTGTTTTCAGTAAGAATAGTTTTGTAAGTTAAACATTGCATTACAATAATTATTTGGACTTCTTTTAGAATACAACTATTTCTGTGCTTTATTTTTAATGTTGAATAAAATGCGTATTTTCATTATTCTCCTGTAATTAATTTTCCCTAGAACTCCCTACTTTTTACCATATAGATTGGATCCTTTTGATCTTTGACTTCTGGAATTTTTTGCCATTATAATTTTAATTAATTGTTAATAACAGTTAAATTTTATTGATCACTGGATTCCAAATTTAATAATGATGCATATGGAAAGCCTTTTTCAGAAAATGTTTAAAAACTATTTTTGAAAGTCCAGGATAAATACTCTTAAATTAATAAAATGTGTTACTACAGAACAAGTATATTTCAGCTACATTTTTGATGAACCTGTCAAAAGAGTTCTTGGGTAGAAAATTATGTAAGTAAGATACCTGTTTCCTAGGGTATTTTTTGTAATCTGCATGCTTGCTAGTTTGTAACTGAACAGAAAGCAGTTTGTGTTTTTGAGCATCTGGCTTTTTCAAAATTAAGCTTAGACCTAGGTAGAATTGTGGGGATGTGAAGGGATGTGGGATGATGGCCTTTATTGATGGCTGTTAATGACTGTCTCCCACTCCTAATCCATCTAAACTGCCCAATGTTGCAAACTATCTCTCTGTGGGCTTTGGTGGTGACTACGTCTTTTGGGTAAGAAAGATGAGTCATTATCCTTTATACAACATAGCTTGTGTGATATTACAATTTATAACCTTCTCTGAAACTGCCTAATATATAGCCACCTCTAAAGATAAGTAATTCACTTAAGCTAAGCTATTTTTCTATTTAGAAATCCTAAAAAGGGGAATTTACAATTTCTTCTATGAAAAAAGTTAAGGTAAGTTCAGATGGACTTTGGATATGGCCTCGAATAGTGTTCACTTTATTTACTTTTAAAATCTAATTTTAACTTTCTGAAGACTTCTGCTTTAGGCAAGGATGACGTTGGTGGTTTTGAATCTACTCTTTTGAGAATAATGGCTATGCCACTGGATAAAATAGATGATGCAATGATTTTCAGGTATTGCACAACAGGTAATGTGGGACTATAATCTTGAGATAAAGGAGACTTTATCTTTAAGGTGCTTTTCGAATGTAGGGCAAGGGCCTGGAGCCTAACTGGAGTACAGCAGTCTTGCTAACATGACGAGGCAGGTATTAGCGGTCAGCACAGAGATATGCAGAGCAAGTAAGAGAAAGCTACATAAAGAGAAACAAGATGTTGATGGTTCTGTCTCAAGACATTGCCTGTGGCCTGGGCTACACATGCCTGGATTGAGACTCCATGGAGCCTCTCTTAGAAAAGCTGCTGCAAAATGAAGAGCTGAAGAGACTCCTCAGGTCCTGTAGAGTGAAGAGGCCTCTCAGAGAAGCCCTGAGGCAATTAGTACCATAAGGGTCATACCAAGGAGTAAGTCATCATACCCTAGAGCAAGGCTTGCATCTTGGAACTAAGGAATGAAGCAATGTAAGCCCATTGCACAAAGCATAAAACCATACTTGACAGGACCCAGAGATCCTGGTGTTAGTTTGCCTGGCTGCTGGAATAAATACCAATGTCCTTGAAAAGAAAACAGTATAATCCTGACTCCATATGATTCCACATAATCCATGATGTCTAGAATAAAATAAAAAATTATTAGATATTCCCAAAACCAAGCAAAAATGTGATTAGTAATTTAGAGGCAATTTAGTAAACAGTAGCAGACCTCAAGATAAGCTTTTGGAATTAACAGAGAAAACTGTCTTGAAACATGTTGAGAGGTTTAAAAGAAGACAGAAATGATGAATGGAGAGGGGAACTCAGTAGGGAAATGAAAGTAAGAAGATAGCCAGACAGAAATTCTGCCATTAAAATGTACAATGACAGAAAATGTCCTCTAATGGGCTGTATCATGCCATTCACAAGCATCAGAAAGCTGGTGTGTTTTATGAATATTATTAGACAGAATGGAAATCAAAAAAGGTATTTTCACAAGGGAGAAATATTTGAATAATGATAAAAGGTCAATCATTAGAAATTCCCCAAAATCCTAACATACATTTGACTATTAACAGAGTTTCAAAGTATATTAAGCAAAACCAACAGGACTAGAGGGAAAACAGATTCACAGTTACAAATTTTAATAACTCTCAAATATCCATGGGAAAATAAGATAAAAGGCAAATCAGTAAGAATGCAAAAGATTTAAACCATGCTGTGAAACAAATTGACATAACTGATATTTATAAAACACACTCAGAAACTGCAGATTACAGATTCAACAGAATCCTGTCAAAAATTAAAAAATTTTTCTTTCTATACAAATTAACAAATTGACTATAAAATGTGTGTGGAACGCAAAGGGCCCAAAATATGCAAAGCAATTTTGGTAAAGAAGAGTAAAGTTGGAGGGAACTCATACGATCTGATTTCAAGATTTATTATAAACCTACAGTAATCATAACAGTGTGTTATGACCAAGGATAAACATATAGATTTAAAGTAACATTATAGCCTGCAGCAATAGGCCCAAACACAGTTGGTCTATTAATTTTTGACAGGGTATCAAAGCAATTAAATGGGGTAAAGAAAGTCTCAACAGATGGTGCCGAAACTCTGGATAGACATGGAAAAATGGGAATTTTGACCCTGATTGCACTTCATTCACAAAAATTAATTTGAGATAGATCATAGACATAAACATAGAAGCTAAAGTCAATTTCTTTAAGAAAACATGGGGGCAGTATTATTGCAGCCTTAGAACAGGTAAGTACAGCATGCCAAGGCATTATCTATAAAAGAAAAAAAAGATAACTTATACTTCATCAAAATTAGAATCCTTTTTCACCAAAAGATAGACTTTAAAAGTGTAAAAGCAGGATGCACACTACAGAAAATATTTGCATTACACTTTTCTTGACAAGGCACTGTGTTTAGAATATTTTAGGAACTAATATAAATGAATAGCTTAAAAATAAATGGTTCAATTAAAAATGAACGAAGAGCTGGAAAAGACACTCACATAAAAACATATATAAATGACAGTAAAGTATATGAAAGTATTTCAACTGTTATTTATTAGAGAAATGTAAATTAAAACCACAATGAAATATTATTTCTTACCCTTTAGAATAATGTTAAAGACTGACAGCTAAAATGTTTAGGCATTGTTGGGAAAAGGTAAAATGGTACAAACACTTTGAAGCAGTGTTTGGCAGTTTCTCAGAAATGTAAACATATATTTATCCTATTACCCAGGATTCCACTCCTAGGTATTTACACACACACACACAAAGTCAAAACAAAACTTGTGTACAAATTTTATAGGAGCTTTATACTTAATACTCCCAAATGGAAAACAGCTCAAATGTCCAACAATGGAAAAATGATTAAGAAATTTGTGATATTACTCACCAAACAGAAAGAATGAATTACTTATATATATGATAATATGGATGAATTTCAATATTATATTGAGAGAAAGAAATAGATATGATCTTCTAAAAGAAAACATAGGCGTTCTTACCATATAATACATTTATATGAGGTTCAAGAACTTCTACTGTGATGTAATCAGAATGGTGGGGAGAAGAAGAGTTGACTGGGAAGTGTCAATTAGGAACCTTCTGGGGTGGTGGAAGTGTTGCGTATTTCCAATGAGTTGTTGGCTAAATGGGTGTATACACTTACCCAAATTCATTGAATTGTATAAACTCAATCTTTTCATTTCACTATGTGTAAATCTTTCCTCAATAAAAAGTATTTTAAAATATTCAGTTGGCCGGGCGCGGTGGCTCAAGCCTGTAATCCCAGCACTTTGGGAGGCCGAGGCGGGTGGATCACGAGGTCAAGAGATCAAGACCATCCTGGTCAACATGGTGAAACCCTGTCTCTACTAAAAATACAAAAATTAGCTGGGCATGGTGGCGCGTGCCTGTAATCCCAGCTACTCAGGAGGCTGAGGCAGGAGAATTGCTTGAACCCAGGAGACGGAGGTTGTGGTGAGCCGAGATCACGCCATTGCACTCCAGCCTGGATAACAAGAGTGAAACTCCGTCTCAAAAAAAAAAAAAAAAAAAAAAATTCAGTTGTAAATTCTGTTTCAATACTCTAAAAATCTGATTTCTTTTGATGTTCCCATTTAATAAAAATTATTTTTGTATTGCAGAGTTAACTGCTAATGAGCATTCCAAGAGCCTCATTTTGATGACTATGGGCATTATAGTGTCAGCAGTCTTAAGTCTGTTCCACATTTTGTCTTTTTATTAAAAGGGATGTTAGTGCAGAGACCATTTCTTCCATCTTGTTAAGCATTATGTCTCTTGTCTCTAATGACCAGCTGATTGTTAATTTTCTCATGGACTCCTGAAAAATAGATAATTAGACTGATTCCTTTCTTCTGCTCCGAGGATGTCTGACTATAGGGAACAAACACACGTAACCCCCATTCAGCTACTTGGTTTAGTAGACCAATTGTTTGACAGAATAGTCTTGGGCACAAACCTACTTCAGGAAGAGACCTGGGGTGTTTGAATGTCTCTGCAGTTGCAGGAATTGGAAAACTGATGTTGGAGCAGTAACCACCACTGCTCAAGTCCCAATACGTTGAGTATTGATTTAAAGAGAAATCATGCAAAAGGCATCTCAAATGCATAAAAAATTATGAAAGTGACATGTAAAAATTCTTGTGCATGGAAAAACTGAAATGACTCCCTTCCTACCCATTATGAACTTCTTCCATTTTTCCTTTTTGAGACCTGCTACAACATAGCCTAGAATGTTACGTGGATATGTTCTCCCCAGCAAAATGGTAATTCCAGAGGGGTATCAGAGAAAAGTTTGCCAGGGTGGGGTGAGTCAACAGGCATTGGTGCTGGCTGGCTCACAAAAATATGTTTGTGAAACTCTGGGAGCTGTCAAATTTCTGACATCCTAAATGTCATTGTAACATCTGTGACTGGGACTTAGAGGGAGACAGTGGTGGCTTTCTGTCTTTTTCTACTTTCTTTGGTGCTGTCCTTGCTGTGCTGGTTAAAAGGGTGCTTAATTTCAGGAAGTATAGCTCATTCAAGATCTAGCAGTAACCAAGCACTCTTGGTAGCACAACAGGAAGAAATGGATAAAACATGAATGTGGTGTAAATGAGATGCAGAAATAAACTCTGAAAACTGGTAAATCTCACCTATGTAATTAACTAAATGCAAGCGAAAAAGAATTCCTGGATAACTGTGGTTCAGATTTCCTCAAGGGCATCTGAATTTAGTGGTTAAGAGAGGCATCTCTGAGTAAGTTGGTGGGGAAAATTGACCTTTCAGTTTTCAGATTCTCTTTAGTGAAAAGTAGCATTTTTTTAAAGTGTTGGTTAAGGAATGTACTAGAATGACTTGATAATTTCATTTCAAATATATTGCTATTTTTTGAAACTAAAGAGGTACTATCCTGGGCTCTTCAATATTCATCATAAAACCAATCCTTTAATCTTACTCCTGGTGTATCCCACACTTCAGAAATGCTAATATTCCCCAAATGTAGGTTTCTCCAGAAAAGAAAACGTCACTATAAAATGGGAAATGTATGTGTTCTAAACAATTGACCTAAAGTTGCCAGTTGCCAGCTAGGAAATCTTGGCAAAATAATGCTTCTACTAAGCTGTATGTTTCATGATGAAGAAAAGTTGAGAGGATACATAGACATATACTGTGTATGTATCACCTATAGAAATAGCACCTGCTTTTCTCGTGAAATTCTAGGTTTGTTGTATCTCATTATCAGGAACTGTGATATTCTTTTAAGGTGTCCTTGGAATGAGAGCTGAAGAGGCACCAAAAGTCAGCTGTGGCTGGAGCAGATTATGTGGAGGAGCTCATTAGAGAGTCCCTGGACCCTGCCCTGGGTTTCACTGTGTGCTGTGATCCGTCTTCTTCTGCTCCCAGTGGGGCACTGAGTTACACTTCAGGTTTGCCTTAGTGACTCTCAGAGCTCTCTGTGTGAGCACAGCTGTTATTAGTCCCACTGCCAAGCTTGATGTCACCATGTGAATTTAGGATGAAGCCTGATACCCAAGGGCCTTCAAACTCCACTCTTTCCAATTCCCTTTTCCTTAGGCTTGGCATATTAGGGTAACCCAGTCGTACAAAAATATCTGAACCAGATAGCCTGAAAGTAATGGCAGTTTTTCTTCACTTAAGATTTTACATAATTTATCAACTCCATTTTCTATACTTGAATATTGGGGTGGAGTGGGGAAGGAAATGCTGAATTGGATGCAGCTATTCTCCTAGACAATTGAATCTGTGTATTTATGCATGTGGGCATGTTTATTTATGATGTACCTTCTTCCATTTACTGAACTTACAGTGGCTTACATATTTTAACGTGCAAGGTATTGATTTACATCTGCATCCTAAATGTCTAGCCAAGTACTTCGTGTATTGTAGGTACTCAATAAATGTTTGTTAAATCAAAATGGCTTTAAAATAGAGTAAAGATGGCTTAAAGGAAGGAAGTGATCATACCAGATGTCTGAATACAACAGAATATTATCATTGGGCCATTCATTTGACTGTAAGCTTCTTAAATTCAGGACACTAACCCCTTTGTAATAAATTGTGCAGGATTTAGTTTCTCACAAAATGGTGCATATGAACCTTACCTTGAAGGTAAAAGGAATACAATATTTATCTTAACAGACTACATATAAAGAAGTGGTGAAATATAGTGGTTAGTATTCTTGACTATTGTGTATTTATATAAAAGAGATAGAGTAATTTAAAAAAAAAATGAGCAGTACTCATGCCCACTCTCAAAGCTAGAAGGCATGATACTGAACTATAATTTAATGAAGGAATTCTCTGTGGAAGAGAGATAATGTTGTCTAGGAATCCTCTGTTTATAGTGTACTTTAATACAATAGGACTTGTATAATTTAAATGAATAGGTTCCTATTAAACCATCACTTTCAAATAGTATTCTTGGCCAGTTTCCAGAACCCATCAGTTTGTGATTCCTTAACAAGTGCCTGTTCCATGGCAAGTCACTGATTACATATGGACACAGGGAGGTGAGCATCACACATTGGGTTCTGTTGTGGAGGAATAGGGAAGGAACAGTGGGAGTAGGGAGGTGGGGGAGGGATAACATGGGAAAAATGCCAGATATGGGTGATGGGGGGATGGAGGCAGCAAACCACATTGCCATGTAGGTACCTATACAACAATCCTGCATGTTCTGCACATGTACCCCAGAACCTAAAGTGCAATTATATATATATATACATATATATACATATTATATATGTATATATACATATGATATATATATATATAATATATATATATATATATATAGCTGGGCTTGGTGGCACCACCTATAGTCCAGCTACTTGGGAGGCTGAGGCAGGAGAATTGCTTGAACCCAGGAGGTGGAGATTGCAGTGAGCCAAGATTGGACCACTGCACTACAGACTGGGCCATAGTGCAAGCCTCCTTCTCAAAAAAAAAATTTTTTTAATGAAAAAATAAAATGCATACATCATTTAAAAAAAAAAAAGAATCCATACTTTCAAGTCCTGACATGAAGAGGCAAAAGTGACCATCAGTGGTGGATGGTTTGGGAGCCTGACTTGTGTTCTTTACCTGGACAGAAGCCAGTTCATGTCAGCATAAGATTGAGCTGCAGGGAAGTTTTGGGGGAGTGAGTGGAAATGTGTTAATGGTATTTGTCTGTACTTTGAATATAGATACTTGGAAGTATGTTTGTCTTATTGTTTATTTCATTTTAGAAAATTTATTGTGGACTCTTTCTATACTCATTACAGATCTTTGGGGAAAACATCTTGTATGAAGGGCTGAAAAGGGTAGCTTCAGGGTATTTTAAGTAGGCATGGAAATCCCTGGATTATTCCCTCATACTATTATCTGCATGTCTCAGATTTTTTTCTGTCCAAATCAGGACATGGATATAAAGTAACGTCCCCTTGTCTGAGACATGCACATTATAGTAGACCTTTAGCTCATGTGAGGTTGTGAGAATGTAAGTCTTAGTCTCTGGTTCTGAGTTTTAGAAGGTTTAAATTCTAGTGTCCAGCAAAAAAGCATCAGTGAAGCTGACAGATGTGTGAGGCAAACACCTTAATAATATTAGACGCAGTGTGATTTTATGCAATAATAGGGAGTTTGGGTTATGCTGACCTCATGTCCTCGTTTGAATCCTGATTCACCAACCAACAGTGTGAACTAGGGCAACACAGCAATCTCTGAGCTTCAGTTTTGTATTGAAATGGAAATAAGTATTAACATTATCTTTGAGGCTTATTTATATACCCATCATATATCGGTTTCTATTTCACAGCTTTTTCAGAGGAATTCTTCAATTCTT
Source organism: Saimiri boliviensis (assembly GCF_048565385.1). Classification (NCBI taxonomy): domain Eukaryota; kingdom Metazoa; phylum Chordata; class Mammalia; order Primates; family Cebidae; genus Saimiri; species Saimiri boliviensis. The sequence goes on from NC_133463.1 coordinate 14,996,889, forward strand.
GCATGTAAAATAAGATTGCTTTATTTAACGACAAGAGAAAATCCTGGTTGTTGAATTCTATTAGCTCCTCTCTTTGGTTAGAAAATCTGCTAAATATAAAATCAAATTTCGTTTAGGTGTTTTTTATGTTCATTTGTCAAGATTTAATTTATTAAAATTTCAAACTCTTAAAAAATCTTTTGGTGAGTCTCATAGCCTACAGTAAATGTGCACATTCTTAGCATGGTCCTTCCACATTGTGATTCTAACCTGGCTATTCTTTGTGTTCTTCTGGTCATCCCCCTCTACTGTGATCTCCCTGCAGACTCCTTTCGGGAAGCACAGACGTCTTATGCTTTCTGGTCATGTCGGATCACATTGACCTGCTCAGCCTCCACTTAACCTGTGTGTTCTAGCACTTCCTAGTTTCCACGTGTTTTCTCACCTATTGACCTCTTTCTCTTCTTTCCACCTTTACCTGATAATAGCCTATGAAGACTTTTATTCTCAGTTTATATAGCTCCTCTTCAATAAAACCTTCTAACCCTCCTAGTGAAATAAGCCTCTCCATTTGTCTTGTGCGTCTACAGTGCCTTTGGTAGAATCATATTCTGCTTTTGGATCTATAGACCTGTCCTGGACAGGTATATACCTGACCTGCATGCTGATCAGGTATATAGACCCAAATTACCTACATAGTTCAAATTCTAGGGAGGACTCAACACTTCTATCCTTCCTGTGGGCTTTGTGAGAACAGTATTTTCAAAGGTGTTTACTTCACCTAGCCTAGTTCCTTTCTGAGAGTAGGCACTCAAAAATATGTATTGAGATGAATTGATTTAAAAAACTTTGATGGGAAGTATCTTTTCCTCATATTCAGCATTTCTTATTTAGCTACACAAAATGGATTATAATAAATAAAATTATAAACATTAGAAACCCTGCTCTGGAGAGGTTTCCTAACAGATGTGTTCTTTCTATTCCTAAATACTCCTATTTTTTGAGGCAGACCCTCACTCTATAACCCAGACAGGTGTGCAGTGACAAGATCATGGTTCACTTTTAAACTCAACCTTCCAGACTTCAGCTATTTTCCCACCTTAGCCTGGGGACCACAAGCACGTGCCACCATGCCCGGTTAATTTTTGTGTTTTTTCTGTTTTTGTTTGTTTGTTTGTTTTTTGGTAGAGATGGGGCCTTCTTATGTTTCCCAGGCTGGTCTCCTACTCGTGGGCCCTAGAAATTCTCTCACCTAAGTCTCCCAATGTACTGGGAATACAAGGGTGAGTCACTGCACCCAGCTCCGCAGAGACTGAGTCAAAGTAATTACCTACATAGATCAAATTCTAGAGAGGACTCAGCACTTCCATTCTTCCCAAAAACATACAAACACACAGATCACAGGTTCTTTAGATTTGTGATCTGTGTTCCAGTGTTTGTGTCATGTTGTTGGGATAACGTTGTACCTGGATGCTTGGATCATTTTTTCTTCTGCAAATCTATGTGGCACCTGTCCTTCCGACTTTGGAGGGTATAACAAATCAATCAATGAGTGCTTTGAAGTAAAAGGAGGCAAAATCTTAAATAGAATAGTTTCTTTGTTTTGGATTTGTTTTGGTGTACCTCATCTCGTTACCAATGTGTAGGCCATTGCAGACCAAGTCAGGTTGTGGGTATAATGGAATGTGCCCTTGTCTGAGACATGCAGATTATAGTTGACCTCTGGTTCATATTAAGTTGTGCCAGTATAAGCATTTAGATTAGTTTCTGACTCCGATTTTTATAAGGATTAAGCTCTAGTGTCCAGCAAAAATGCATCAGTGGGGCTGACAGGTGTGTCAGGCAAACATCATAATGATATTATACTCAGTGTGATTTCATGCAATACTACGGAGTTTTGGGCTACTCCAGCCTCACATTCTGGTTTGAATACCGAATCACTGAACAGTAGTGTGAATTAGGACAGCATGACAATCTCTGAGCTTCAGTTTTGTAGTCTGAAAAATAGAAATAACTATTAGCACATATCTTTGAGTCTTATTTAGATATACATAGTATAGAGGCTTCTATTTCACAGCTTTTTGTCAGGTTGGGGGGAGTTCTTGAATTCTTGCATGTAAAATAAGATCACTTTAACAAAAAAGAGAAACTCGCATTTGTTGGATTCTATTAGCTCCCTTCTTTGGTTAGAAAATCTACTAAACATAAAAGAAAATTTCTCATAAGTGCTTTTTTTAATGTTTATTTGTCAACATTTAATTAATTATATTTGTGTATTCAACAACGTTTATTGAGAAGTTACTTTAGACCAGCAAATTCTATGTGATGGGGATACAGCAGTCAACAAGATAGAAAAATTTGTGACTTCATAAAACTACATTTCTAGTAACCTCACTCCTTAGTGTAAATGTTTTGCTTTAGCCAAGACCAACTTACACATCAGGGAATACAGCTAGTTCATATTTTTATATGACCTGTAAGACTGCATGGAATTATCTCAAAAAAGTCACTGCTGGCTTTGACTAGAGCAAATGCACCCTTAGTATTTGCTGTGATCTGTGTAATTCCACAGGGACCTAAATCTCTTTTTGTCTTTGGAGAAGAGAATAGTTTTTAGGGAGGCACAAGGGTACACCAGGACTCCTTCAGGGAGAAATTAAAGACGTGGACGCTAGAATGCTTGCTGCTATTTCCCGCTGGGATATAGTTGAAGGCGAGGAAGGGTAAAAAATAGGAGGAGGCTAAATAATTTTCTGAGGCAGCCATGAGAACCAGACTGCTGGAAAAAGCTTGACCACCTAAATCGAATATGTCAGTGTGGACACTCTGTAATCATTTTGTCATGACCCACCACTAATTTGTATGGGAGTTGAATGTGATCGGAACCCAAGGTGCTATGCCAGTGAACATTAATAAGGAATTCTGTGTGCCTCATGTTTGAAAATCTTTGAATACACCATCTCATATTCAGGGCTGGGTATAGCATATTAACTGTAACTTTTTTTATAAAAGAGATTTTACAGTTATTGTAATTAGCATCTTCAACAGAGCAAGAAAAGACAAGATGTATTTCAAGTGATTGAAACCTTGAAGTTTCACAGCTTAGTGTGAGAGACACCATGTTAGACTTGTAAATTTAGCAGATCTGCATTGCGAGGAGAGGAATTAAGTATGCTTCTTTAGTGTCCATCTACATGGCAACAGCTTCAGGATTCCTCTCTCTAGCCCAGATTTTCTGCTGGGTTCCAGATCCCTGCAGACACTTTCTTCTTCCTTGCTGGCCTCCCTAATGTAAGAATTCCAAAACGTAGCCCTTGGTCTCCTCCTCCCTCTCCTGCTTCTCAGTAGCTTTGCTTATTTTCCTGCTTCTGGCACGTCTCCACCCATTTGCTCATTATAGAGGCCCCTTTCATTCTTTCTCATTGTTCTTTTCTGAGCCATGACCAAGTCTTTCAGGTTCTATATCCAAATAGCTCTCCAGTGCATTTGCTTTTTTCTGCCACCACATTTTGCTAGATCACTGCAATCACCTGCTAAATAGAATGCATGGCCTTCTTTTATTCTTCAACCGGTAGCCATCAGGATCTTTCCAAGAATACCTCTGATCTGATTCTGGCATTCCCCAGTATCAATCTTACCAACAACTTCCCACCACAATTAAGATGGTAAGCCCCAGTCCACAGCAGAGACTCTTCTGGTCTCCACCTCCCTCCCTGGCCTGACCCCCCTTTGTCCACTGAACTGCACTGAAGCCACACTGGCCTTTTTCTGCCCTCCTAAGTCCCAAGTTCTTTCTATTCAGAGCTTTCCCAAGTGTTGCTGCCCCTCAGTAGGCCACGTGTGTATCACCTCTCTTGTCTTCTCTTTCAGATCAGTATAAGGGCACTTTTTAAAAAGAATCTTTCCAATGTAAATCTTTTTCTCCAGTTATAGACCTTGTTTTTGTTTTTATGGCATTTATCATAACTGGTAGCTAGCTATTAATACACATTAATGAATGCATACCAGTAACATACATATTAATAATTTTATTAAGTATTAGTCAATACTATTAATATATTAAGTCATATATTAATAATATATAATTATGAGTGTGCTTTATGTCTTCCCCAAGACAATGCAAGATCCCTATCACTTGAAAGCTTCCTATCACAATACAGTAGGTGCTTCAATAAATGAATGAGAACTTTAGAAATAAGAAGATAATGTTTTCCCTGTATGTCTAAGACATAACTTTTTCATGTTAAATAAGCCCCTGCTTCTCATAGAGCTAAGCAACTTAATGTTAGTACCATGTGTGTCCTTGCAAATAGAAAAACAGTATTTTGTTCTATCATTTTTTTGGATTTTAATAAACATTTAAAATTATGGCTAAACACTGTGCAAAGATGAGAAAAACCTCTTCTTCCCCATGACCACTTTTTTGTCCTCTGTTTCCATGGAGCAGTGGATTTGCTGTGATAGGTGCTCACATGAAGGTACTGTCATGGATCTGTTTCACAGCACATGAAGCCACATAGCTGGGTTGAGTGGCCCGTATCAGAAATATAGCCCTGATGATGGGCTTGGAAATGCTTCTCCCCTGTTCACACAGGTTGGCCTCCCAGGGAGACCAAGAGGTCTGTAATCTTGCTATAATGAATGCTCCTTGGATTGAGAACTCAGGATTGAAAGCACAGTGGTTAGCTTAGCTCAAATGAATTTGATCATAACCCTTTTTTCACGTAAAATCAAGATTTATATTCAAATTAGTTTTAGAGAAATACACATTTGATTGTAAATTTAGGACTTGATGGGGAGTTAAAAAAAAAAAAAAAAAGAACAATCTCTCTGTGTCTCTGTTTATTATCCCCAATTTTTCTGCTTCTTACTTTTATGGCAATGTTCATATATAGTCTAATAAAAGAGGTTTTTATTTTAGTTACACTTAGATATATGAGACAATTTTAACAATATGTGAACACAGAAAGGTTTTATTTTTTTTATTGTTTTTGCCATCATTTTTTCTTAGAGGAAAAGAACATAGTATTTTGTTACCAATTTCCTGGCATATTTTTAGTTTAAGAATTGTATTTTAAAAATTGATATATTGCTTACTTGTAGTGTGGATCAATCAATTTTAAATGAGAAATATGGAGAATAATAGTGTTGTATTTAAAATCATGATCAGAACAAGAATCATTTCTGTTTCATTAGTAAAACTTCGAGGGTAAAGGATTTTCACATCCTGTAGTAGCTGTAACAGATCGGTTAACTGGAGGCAACATTTGTATCCTTAGCTGCATACCAGTTTGTATGCATGGTAGTGGTGGTTGGTGTGCATGAGTCAGTGGGGGTGAGGGAACCCTTCTAAGAGATGGCCACACAATAACAATGAAAAAATATGTTTGCAATATCTGAAACCTAATCACATTATTTTAATCCAAAATAGAAAAGAAGAACCTCTTTGGAACAGTTGTATAAACAACATTGAATTGAATAAGAAGCAACAAATGCGATTATAATCTGCTGTTATGTCACTTAACTTTATCTGGGGAATATAATTAGATAAAGGTAGATCTAGATCATAATGACATTATCTGCTCAAATGGAAACATAGAGACTTCTGTGAAAAGTTTAATTTCTAAGTATAAAAAGTAAAAATCACAGTCACTTTTAACCTATTATTGTCACCTTTAAAATATTTTGTTCTAGCAAAATTAAAAAGTAAACCAAAGTCTATGAGATAAAAATTTTACAGATTGGATAAGCAAAAGGAGTTTAAAAAATATCTTATTTGGCTAAAATAATTCCTTATTATAATTTTTAGAGTTTACCTTAAATTTTAGCATTTGATGTCAAGTGAAAAAAAACAGAAAAACATGATTTTCATATAAATTATTCAAAAGATTTAGAGAAGTCACAGTCAGCTGCAGCAAACCTTTTCTTTTGTGGAGCAGAGAGTGTGATGGGGTTGTGAGCACACTGAGTGTTTTTTCTAGCTCCACTGGGTTATTTATATGTTCTTAAATATGTGCCTTTCTTTTCTCCTTTCTTTTCTTTTCTTCTTTTCTCTTAGAAGCTCCTTTAATATAGGGATTATTATGAAGTACAAATCAGAGTGAAAAACACAGTGCTCTATAAGAAAACAAAATACACATTATAATAGTAGTAAACTTGGCGGAAATTGTGTAGAACTATAAACAGAAGAATATCTTATGTAATCCTAAATACAATTAGTTTTTCCAATGAATCTACCTTTTAGGGAAGTATATACAAAAGCAGCAAATAAAAATGTGGCTGTTACCATGCTCCTAACCAAAGATGAAAAAAAAAAAAACAACAAACAAACAAACCAAGGATACCAATAGGACCTTAAACTTTCTATTTCATCTTGGAAAGCTCTACTCCATGCTATCTTACCACCTGTAGCATTTGGAAATTCTTTGTTTTCAGCAGTTGCCACCACAGACTTTCCTTAAAATAGCCTCAATGTCACTCTTTAATTAATCCGACTGTTCTCGCTTCCCTAATTACTCTACAAGGCTTCCAAGATGAATGAAACATGTTCATCTAGAACTGCCTGCTTCCATGTTCAGAATTCTCAAATGAAGCTATTCATGGAGGCATGACTTGGCAGTGTTTTCTATTTCAGGTTCGCCAAATGGGTAAACCAGGGCATTCATGTGGGTTACCTATTCATTAGGAAGAAAGCACTTCTGTATACTTGCTCATTAATCTCTTCTACTTTCCCAAACCACATGAATGAAAGACATTCTTTCTTCTTACCTCAGCTGGGTTCCACACTTCTTCTGCAGTCCTTTTCATCAAAGGGAGCTCTACAGGGCAATATTTCAAAGAATAGACATCGTTTCTAGGTGCTGTACAGAAAAATAATTAAAGTTTATTACACAGAAGCTCTTTTCCCCTCAGCTTCTATTTAAAAGTTATATCAATAACAAAGACAGTATAAACATTATTTTAAAATATCATTTTAGCTAAGCTTATACTTTGTTATAGTCACAGACTAGCCCAGGTGAATGACCATGAGGGATGTCAATATACCTGCTGGACTCTTGACAGTGAATTCTGGCTTTTATTGTAGTGCCAGGACATAGAGGATGCTCAATGGATAGTCACTGCTTATGCATAAAAATCCTATCCTCTATACTGTTTCAGTGGTGAAAAAGCTAACAATTGATCTCGAGAGAAAATGTTACAGTTTATTTTCTTCTTAGTAAACAAATGCATAAAAGAAAAATAGGATTGTACGGTTTAATTTGATCTTAACAAAATATAATTTAGGGCATGTTTGTTAAAAGAGTCACAGTTTGTTTGCTCATGCTTCCCAGGATTTCTTTAAAGTGGTAACATGATATAAAGGTTAGGGCTGTTAACTCCTCCCAGGTCATGTCACCCAAGAACACAGTGGCATCTTGACACATTCACATTACAAATCACTTGAGCTGCACACCTGAGTTCTACTACAGGGGGTGAGTATACTAGGAGAAGAAAGTTTAGTTCCCTGGTCATTGTTATGAACTCCAGGATTATGGAAAAACAAGGTATAACATTCAAATCAGTAGAGACAATTGTGAAAATGTGTCTCCAGTGGTAGATTTACTGTTTTAAGAAGATTTAAAAACTGTTTCTTTTAAAAAGAAACAGTTGTGCTCTTTGGTCACTAAATTGTTGACAATTAAAATGAAATGTGTCAAGTTGTGGAATGATCCCTAGATACACCTAATAACCCTGGAATGCTCCACAGTGTGAGCAAATTTCCGCATTCTAATTTCCTGAGTTTGTCACATGACTGTTGAAAACCAGCCAATGACTGAGGATTCAATTTCTAGTCCACTCATTTGCTATCTCATGTATTTTTAATAAAATCTTTCCCCCAAAAAATTGTTTGCTAACACTGAACTGTACTTCAGAGTACCCAAGAGAGGTTTATCTGAACCAGATAATGCTAGTTGCGGAATAGATTGTCTTAAAATGAGGACTCCTTTTGGAATTTTGTAGGTTAATGTGGTGAAGGGATTCACATACATAATTTAGAAGCTATGAGAGCTTACAGTTGTGTTTTCAAAGAATGGCATTGACAGACATGCCACTTTATTGCTTTATCTCTCAAGTTGGATATGATACATATTAGTTAGGAATCATATTATTTTTTAAAGTTTTAATCTGAAAATATCAGATAACTTTAAATTGCAAATCAAACTTTTGATACTATAACTTTAAAAAATTACATATTGCAAACATTGTCTGATTCATAAAAGAAATGCAGCCCCTAATACTCATAGCCTAATATCTTATTTTTTGTATTATAAGATTATTAGTGCCTAGAATTAAATTAGCTATTTAAATTGTGAATGAAGGTTGTTACAGTTCTATATGTTTGATTTCTAAGGAAGTATTTGGTAAGCTTCTATTTCTAATTTCAATTTTTTAAAACATGATTAGTACTGTCTTTTAAAGAAGTTGCCAGGAGCAGGGAGGTAGGAAAATGGAACAAGACTTCATTTTCTTCCTAATCAGCCACAAGATCCTGGGTAAATCAGTTTTTTATTTAAATTGAAATAGGATGGGCATAGCCATCAGCATATATAATCCTAAGGGATGGTGCAAAAATGAGTTGCTGAGAAGATGTGTCTCTGTCTAAACCCACAGATATTTGGCCCTACCTTTAAGCAGATTGTCCATCAGAAAGAGAACTAACTGGTGTAAGAAATTTTCATTGCTCTCTCAGCCCCAATCTGGGCACAGAGAAATGTAGTATAGCTTGGTGGAAGTGTTTTTTGTGGAGTTCCAATTCACTTTTTTTCTTAGATAGTTCATTAAGAAGCTGTTTTCTAATGCATAATTTAATCTTCTAAGCTGAGTTGTCTAAAACAAGGTAGATTTCTTCATGCTTCCCCCCGCCCCTTTCAGTATAATTTGTAATCAGCACATAATTATTATAGACATTTTGGGCATAGGGTATAATATTTCCATACATGATACAATGTGTAAATGGTCATATCAGGGTATTTAGCACGTCTATCACCTCAAACATTTATAATTTCTTTCTATGTGTATTTGTTAAAATGTAAATAATGCAAACGTAATGAAGAAAGAACGGGGAATTGAAAGCCAGCAGGTATGAGGTACTAGTCTCAATCTGTTGCTAACTGACCTTGTCTCCTGGGCTGATTACTTAAACACTCTGGGCCTAATATTCTGTGATTTAATTATTTCTCATATCAGGAATTTAAACACCACTGACTGGCTTAGGATATCTTCTGGGCTTCTACTGGAACTCGACCACAGTGATAGCACCCTGCTGTGGCTGTGTCCTTAGTATGTAGACATTCAGCATGATGTTCACAGACCAGCAGAAGCTACTCCAAACTCAAGTGGAAAATCCATTTTGGGTGGACCAAATCTTGTGTTACAAAGGCTCAGTTGTAGTGGAAATAGTCAGAGATGTGAGGCAAAAATGTAATGAAATATGAGTTCTGAGCTTCATTCGCTGTACGACTTGGTCAGATACTGATGTATAAAACAAGAATAATTATCAGCTGGTTTAGAGACCAGAAGGAGGGTCTATAAAGGAAATAGCAGATTGCCTGGCCCAGAATAGCTTATCTTTAAGCAATGGTTATTCTTAGTGTGTGGTTACATTTATCATAACATGTTACCCTTCATTATATAAAATTTAAAGGATATATATATTTTTGTTTGTTTGTTTTTCAACCCTCAGTAGCACAACCATTTTTAATGTTGTTTTAGTTGTTGATAGCTATTTTGAACACAGATATTTCTGTGAAATACAACTTTAAAGCTCTAATGATTACAGATCATTCAACAGAAATTGGCTTTTAAAGAGAGAAATAGGATTTGAATTAGGTAATTCCATAATGTATGCAGATATAATTTTGACAAGAGCCTATTGCAAAAGTTGCAACAAACAACCTTAACAACTCATCTTGATGTAGAACAATGTGGTCATTAGTGAGGACACACATGGACCAATACACTTTGTTATGTGCCTGCTGACTTTGTTGCCTCTCATTGACAAACACACTCCTATAGAGTCGCTATTTTTAAAAGTCAAGTTTCAACGTTCTTTCTAGAAATTATGGAAGCTATCTGTACTCTTTCCCTGAATGTCCTTTAAAATACCTGTTCAGGATGCTGTAAATCTCTCTGGAGGTCTAAACACTGTGTCTCCAGGCCCTCCTTCTGGCCCACAGGCACTGCAGTGTGATGATGAATGGAAGGCTAGTCTCTGTTGGCTTTCTCCATCTGGGGCCTAAGCATTTATGGTCCTTGGTTATGTGTTGTTAGGACTGCAGACCTTGATTCATTCTCACTTGTCACGATGGCAAATGAGGAGTCTGGCCTGTGAGCCTTGAGCTTGTTGCTCCTGCTTTCCGATGTTCCAAGTGATTCCCCTGTGTTCCAGGGGGCCCTGTTGGCCAGCACTCAGTGGGGCACAAAAGAACATAGTGGCAGCATGGGGATGCCTCCTGACCTACTGCATTCAGTGTATTCCACTTTCTTGAACTATTAAAATCTCTCTAGGAATTTTGGTTCATAGTAAATTATTTTGATTGCACACCCTTTTCAGTTATTGGTTGTACACTATTTCAGTGTTAAAAGAGTTAGTTTATACCTGCCATTAATTCAATTCTACTTGTACTCTTTCTTAGCATTTACTTTCTTTTTAAGTGCAGACTATTGTTTTCATAATTTTTGTATTAAAATTTACTGTTTGGGGAGAGAACCAAATTTTATAATAGCTTGTCAAGGAGTTCTTGAAAAGAGGACTCTCTTGCTTTTTACTGTACATGGTAGGGGAAGGGAGGGTGGGCAGTAATTAGATACCTCTAAGGAATTTAGAATTAATAGCAATAAAACAGCTCAGAAAGATAAACTATTAAAGCAGAACGCAATAATTAAAAGCAGAGCTGTGAAAATCTTAATGAGATAGTTTTTCTTAGCCTGAGCCCTACCTGACTGACTATTCATAAATTAAAGAAAGGATATGTCAATGCATAGAAGGCGCTCTCTCTCTCTCTCTCTCTCTCTCTCTCTCTCTCTCTCTGTGTGTGTGTGTGTGTGTGTGTGTGTGTGTGTGTGTGTGTGTGTGTGTTTAGTTTATGTGTGAGGAAGGAGGGACCAGAGGGTGGAATCAGTCAGCAATAGAACATAAGAAAAGGAGAGTCAGAAGGTCAGATTTTGACAGTGGTCATTCAACATCTGATGGTTTTAGTGTAATCACAGGTTTGGACAAAGAGCCAGGTTATAGAATTCCATGTTCAGGATGCATGACTACTGAGCAGGTGGGCACCTCAAACCTTCTTAGCCTAATGCAATTACCTTTTGAAATGATGTAACAAACTGCCCTGGTTCTGATCTCAGTGTTAACCAAGAAAAATTAAACTTGATATTTGACACCCCTTGCAGATGTGTCTGTAGGAGAAAGCATACTGGCCATGACCTTATAAGTTCTGCAACAGTTTTATTTCTCAGTATGCACTGGAAGAGTCAAGAAAGGTTCTTGTTGTGCCACTTGGATTTTTGTGAACTTGGGTAATTTGAATCCCCTTCTGAGAAATGATTCACTGCTGGAGTGTGGTCAAATTTCTGAGGCAACAGAGCTGAGGGGCTGCCCTGGTGAATCTCCTGTACCCCATGAGTCCTTGGTGGCTAAGCAGCTGGTTATCTTCTGATGATGCTGACCACCCCATATGTGACTTCATTTTAAATATCCTACCTAATTGTTTATCAAAACACAGCTCTTTTTCCCCCTTAAAGTTTAATTCATTCTCTTCTAGCAAAAAAAAAATTGTTCTGAAAGTTAATGGAGATCAACAAGCCAAAATTCTATATAAACCCTGTTCTTGTCTCTCCTTTCCTCTTTCCCTTCGCTCTCTCTCCTTTTCTCGATCCCTTCTTCTGTCCCTATCTCTCTCCCCTTTTGTATATTTAATTATCTTCTTTTCTTTCTTGCACTTGTATTTTTTGAGCATCATGTGTCCCTGTGTGTCAGATACTTTACTAAGTACTAGGAAAACAAAAACCTTCTGGTTTTGTAGGAAGAAAGAGAGACACAAATCTGCTGCAAGTTGAAGTATTTTTCATTCATAGCATGAATTCATTTGAACTCTACATGTATGTATTATGTCTCTCTTGTGCATGATCACTGTTTTGAGTTTTGCAAAGTATAATGTGCATAAGGCTTGGGTTCAAGTTATTTGTGTCTACAAAGTTAAATATTCAGAAAATGTAAAAAATTAAAGCTCTAAGCACAACATCAGAAATATTACGTGAATTGCATGAATGCTTTTGAGACAAGAAGAGATAGCATTTCTAGCTGAAGTTATTTTTGGCTAAAGTGAGCGGTATCAGGTTGTGCAGTAGGACTGTATTAACTATATTTAGGCTGGAGAGAGAGTTAAGCCAGGGGACTGAAGCCAAGGTAGATGGAGTAAGGCAAACAGAGCTGGTCAGAGGTGATTGAGGTGCTAAGGCTTAGAGATACCATTTCCTCAATCTCAGGACACCACAGTGAATGGGTCAGGAGAACATAGCATTATATCAGCAGCTGAGAGTCTAGGATGAAAAGACAGGGCAGACGTGGGTGGATAATTAGGTTAAAACTAGGGCCAAAGCAGTTTCCTCAGAGAGCTAATTACTCTGAAAATATTTAAAGAAAGTGATACCTTTTAATTTCTTTTTCCTGAGGATAATCATGTGTGGTCTAGTCAGCTGTACACAAAGCTTGTTCATGTGACTGCATCCTCTGCCACTTCTCCCTCCTCACTTGTCATGTCTGAGGAGGATGGGTACCTTCTGGTCTTGGTGTTTCTGAGTAGTGATATAGATGTTATCAAGCTACTGTATGAATTAAGTGTAGTTGTAAAGACAGCTGATGGGGTACTAGTGAGAGCCTTAATTCAATTTAAGAAATTGAAACAATTTATATGGCAATGTGAGGACTTTGAAATTTTATGAGGGAAGGCCATGATTAAGAGCTGTATTTTAGATTATGTTACCAAAAGCAAGTCTGGCTACAGGAGAACATTTATGAGCATATTGCATCATCTTGGGAAAAGATATACGGATCACCAACTAGAGTAGTTGCAGTCTGCATGGAAGGCCATCTTCATGGGTCATGGAGGAGGTAAAGTTAACAGAACTTGGTAATGAACTAACTGTGGGCAACAATGAGATACAAGAGTCTTGAAATTCAAAGAGCTTGAGTCTAGGTGACAAGCCAGCTACCATAGAAAGGAAGGTACCATTAGCAGAAGTACAGAAGAGAGCAGGTGCAGGAGGAGATACTAAATTTAGAAATAGAAATTTCAGATCTGCTGAACAGCTTGCTTTTCACAACTGAAGCCCCACCTGAACAACTCATTGACCAATGAGAAGTCTACCTTCCTAATAAAATATACATTCTTTTGCCTCTCTTGGAAAAGTGAGTTGCTTACTCAACCGTATGTTGATATTTAAGGGGCTTGTTATTTGCTAATGGTGGTTTTGAAAATCAGTGAGATTCAGACTGGATAGAAAATGTCCTGTCTTTTATTTAAAGAAAATAAAAGCATAATTTTAAGACTGAAAATATCTATCCATTATGATGCTATGCTCAAGCCATATACTGAAAGGCATTTTGTTTTATAAAATGGTGCTCATTTGCATTTTAAGTCTGAATTTTTAAAAATAATAATATTTGAACATCTGTTATATGTCCAAACTAAGACAAATTTGTTTAATTATGATTCAAGGAATTGCAACATTTAAAAAAAAGATTTAAATTACCAAAATAAAATTTCATTTGAATTTCTAAATCACATATAAGTATAAAAAGCATCCTGTGTTTACTGAGAAGGAAAAGTGTCCAGCCTAAATACTTCCTATTTTGATAATGCAAATACAAGTCATATTCAGAAAGATTTGAAAAGCAAGGAGCTACAGATCTAGCTAAATTCTAATTTATGACGGAAGATAAAATCATCACTCACCTTGGTCAGGGCATGCATCATGAAGCTGATAGTTAACAGGTTCTAAGTTATGTTTCAAAGGAAAAATAATAGACTTAGTTGCAATGTGAATGCAAATTATGGCTCTGTACTCTCCCAAATCCTTGGCTTTGTTACCTCTACAAAACTTCACTGTGGGACTTCAGACCCTTCTAGTTTGTGTTTCTATGATTTTCAGTTGAATCTTGACAAGTATGATTATTCAGATTTTTTTGCATTGTTGGAAATAGAAATTTGTACTCCATGAACCCACCTGGGTGACTTAGACTAATGGGGCATTTTTTGAACTGGCTCAAGTCTGTGTGAGATTCTTGGTACCAATGAGCTTTTAAGCTGAGTGGTTTTCAGCTCCACATGTACGTGCCACCCAGGGTACATGAAGACTGCCTGGGGTCCTCCTGTGTGTGAAGACTTTTGGGAGGATCAGTTTCATGTATTCAACTTCCATAAAATTGATCTGCCTGCAATAGCCCTATGGTTGAAGTGGGCTCCCTTTCCCACATCTGAATTCTAAATTCCCTTCTCCCACTCTTTACAGTAAAAGCCTAACTCTCTTACCCACTCCTCATTTTACTGTGGGTTGTTGTTTGGAGGGGTCAAACCACGACAGCACCAAAGAACAGAAACCTTCAAAATACTGATGCTAGTATTGAGAGTGAATGATTTATAGTGACAGAAAATAAAAATCTTAATTACAGGGAAGTTGTTTCCAAGAAGTATGATCAATTGAGAAAAACTTTTCAGAAAAAAAAAATATAGAGGCAAATGGGGGAAGTACAATGTCCACATAAATTCACAGAGAGAAAGGAACTATATAAGATTTCTGACTCTTGAAGACTTCCTTCATTTTTTTTCTGAAATAGATAATATTGGATTAATTCAGTGGATACCATCGCAGTTTCATTTTAAAATGTAATTAGAAGACAATGGAAATAACACCTTTTGTGACTGCTTGGTTTTTTGGATGTCAGTCACATAAAAATGAGGGTTGGAAGAAAATATTAGGCTCATAAGCAAAAAATATTGATGAGCACTGTCAATTCTGGCTGCCTTTGGATTGAATGAGCCACTTCATTGGCATCTTTTCTATCACCAAGCTAGACAGGATCAGCTTTGGGAAAAGAGAGACAGGCAGATATGCAACCTCCTTCCCCAGCATTACTTTTATTTATGCAATTTAAAAGGTGTGGTAGAGGCCAGATGCGATGGCTCATGCCTGTAATCCCAGCATTTTGGAAAGCTGAGGCAGGAAGATCTCTTCAGCCCAGGAGTTTGAGACCAGCCTGGGCAACATACTGAAACCCTATCTCTACAAAAAATACAAAATTAGCTGGGCATGGTGGTGTGCACCTGTGGTCCAGCTACCTGGGTATCTGAGGTGGGAAGATCACCTGAGCCTGGGGAGATAGAGGCTGTAGTGAACCATAATCATGCCACTATGCCACAGCCTGAAACCTGGGTAACAGAGTGAGAACTTGTCTCAAAAAAAATAGTAATAATTTAAAAAATTTAAAAAGCCATGGTGGGGATGTGGGACATGTTCTGAGTTTATAATTGCAAGACTTGTGATCCCTGAGAAACCCCTAGAAGAAAGCAGCTTGAAGTAGAATATCCAAATTTCCTTCCTAATGAATTGTAATATATATTTCCACATGCAGTTTTTAGGAGAGAATAGCTGGCAGTTGGCATAAGCAGGAATGTAAGAAAAAAAAATCTCAGGTGAGTAGTGAGACAACATGAAAACCTACTGAGTTTAAACTCTCAATTGTATCCTCCATTCTATTACCAATTGTTGTTTCCAGAAAAGAAAAAAGAACCACTTCTTTTCTGTCTCTATTAAAAACTAATTATAAATGTATGGCTTTAATACATAAAATAGTTGTAAAGCACTAATTTATGTAAACTCTCTCACCCTGTTTTTGATCAAATAGATGTCAAGACTTTCCTTTAGGAAGTCAGTTCTGCAGATTGAATGAAATGAGGTTATTGCTCTAAGTCATTTAAACAATGAATGTTGTGTTTTTGAAATACAAATACATTCATTCTTCTTTCAAGATCCTATTTAGAATTCTGTTTTTTCTTCTTCCTTTTTTTCTGAAAGCTGAAAAAAGAACAATAATGCAATTATGCATGTATGAATATACAACTGGTATAAAAACTTCACTAGGATATAAGTTGGAATGTTTTCTTAGAAGAGCAAGAGCTTAGGGCATAAATGTCAGCAATTTTGAAGAAGCTATTATTAATTATAAGGATCTCAAAGGGAAATAGTTGATATTCTCCATGGAAATGATAGATACAGAGGGATGAATGCAAAAAAGGTTTGATTCTATTTTGGAAAATTAAAAAAAAATATTTCATTTACAGTTCCAAAAAGCATAAAGGGTCCTTTCAAAAACCATGTTATAAGAATTTTAGCACCTTTTGTCAAAGAAGACAAACATTAGCACAACTGCTCACAAGGCATTAAGTTCAGGCCAACTATATTCATGACCCTGAATATTCTGTACTCATTCATACATTTATTTATTCATTCACAAAACATTTACTGTAAGCCTACTATGTACAAAACACTGGAGACATTGCTATAAATAAGATAAAGCCCTTTTAGTCCCAGAGAGGAACACAAAAATACTCTCAATTAAAGAGAAATAAAATAAAATCTATAATGCTTTCTTATCATTGTTGCTCCTGATAATGTCTTTATGTCTTTATGTTAGACTGATTATAAACATCCTACAGTGGGTGAATCTACCTTCTGAATAACTATCTCTTAAGTTTCTTCCCAGGCACTCAGAATAAGGTCATACGTTTAGGGAAGATTTTAAATATTGTATAATGTAACACGTTATTGAATTAAATGTATAACACAAAATGGATGAAAACTATTAAATTGTTAAGTTGCTAGGCAAATTTTAGTTTTTTTTTTTAACATTTAAAACCACCCCAGAAAATGCTCCTGCTATATTAAACTGTAATTCTGCTGACATAATCAAGTCATATCTGACTACAGTTACAGTCTGTGTAAGCTGAGTATGCCATTGTCCAAAACTCTGGTAAGGCCCTACTTTGCCCACCTGAACTGAACAAGTTAAAAGTCCTCCTTCTTGCTAAGACAATAGCCTGAGGTTTGTAATAAAACCGGACTTCCTTCCTTGAGTCTAGACTAGTGTATTCCTTGTAGAGCAAGCTTGATTCTATTGACAGAAAGCTCATCTTTCCTTCTGAAAAGGACATGGCTTTCAAATATTTCCTGACTCCAATTTGAGTGTTAGACTGTACCATACACTTCTCCCTGCTTGGCAGAAGTAGAATTTAAGCATTAGATCCCTTGCTTGTCAAGCTAGGCTTTGGAACTTAGACAGTCTTTGGTTGAGGAGAATCCTGTGCATTTGAGATGCTCTCATGACGTTTATGTCTTTCTGACTAATATGTTTGCCACTGATAATCAAAACACTGCTTTACCTTGTAGCCATTTAAAAAATATACACTTTATGATGTATGTAATATTTGCCAACTCTTATGTGATGAGGATCTATAATCATAAACATTGTACCTAAAATTCTCCTGTGAAGAAAAACTGATTCAGGAGGTTAAATCTTCCAAGCTCTGACTACGAAAGCAGTGTGCATATTTGTACCAGCTATGCTCAGCTTGTGGGACTTTACTGAGGATAGAGTCGCTGATGTTTGGTATAAATAGATTGCACAGGAAGACTTAATAGATTTTTAAAGACAGAGTCATGACACAGGATGCATCTCTTGTTTTTCTGACAAGGATAGCAAATCGATTTTAACACATTATCTAAGTTACTGCTCTGGCTTAAATGTATATTATAGTTATTTGAAAAAGCAACTACAAAGGAAAATACTGTCTAAAATAGAATTCATAGAAGGTTCTTATATAGCAACTTTCCAGAGTTCAACTACAAGCATAAATTGTAATGTAAACATAATGCCATGTGAAATATTATTTTAGCCCATGGCCCATTTATTTAGTGTCTTCATCTCAATTTTCAGAATAGCCCCTGGGATTTGTCAGGATTTGTTGCAAATGAAAAAGAAGTATGATCTTTAATACTGTTCATAGTATTTCATAGGAGTTGATTTTACAAGAGAAATCTTTTTGAAAAATTGGCTATCTTAGAAGTTGAAATGAGAGGGTAAACCAGCTTTTAATATCTAAAATGTAAATGTATCTAAGAGAAGCAGGTATTATTAGCTTGGGCAAAAGCAGAAATCAGGGATGTGCCTATCATGATCTAGTGTACCAATGAAGTGCACATCTTTCTGTCCAGTTAAAAAACTGAGTTGTCTTAGCTGAAATGCTTTCACTTTCTGTGAAACAAGTAGCAGTTTTGAAAGCCAATTGATATATTTTAGATAAAATTTCTCTCTGGCCCACTTTTTCATATTTTGTTTGTAGAAGGAGAGTAGAAATACATTAGCACTTATTCTCAATAACTTTGGTAGCCATGTGCCTGCACGAAACAAATTTTTTAATGTCAGCCCATATTACACAGGTTGGGCATCCCAAATTCAAAAGTCTGAAACCTCAAATGCTCCAAAATATGAAACTTTTTGAGTGCTGACATGATGCTTGATATAGTTTGGCTGTGTCCCCAAGTAAATCTCATCTCGAATGGTAGTTGACATAATCCCCACGTGTTGTGGGAGAGACCTGGTAGGAGTATTTGAATCATGGGGGCGGTTACCCTCCTGTTGCTGTTCTCCTGAGAGTTAGTGAGTTCTTACGAGATCTGATGGTTTTGTAAGGGACTTTTCCCCCTCTTGCTGCCACCATGATTGTAAGTTTTCTGAGGACTCCCCATCCCTACAGAACGGAGTCAATTAATCCTCTGTCCTTTGTAAGTTAAAGTCTTGGGTATATCTTTATTAGCAGCATGAGAACAGACTAATAAAGCAACAAAGGAAATGCTCATGGTAGCATTTTGGATTTTGGATTTTTGGATTTGGGATGTTAAACTGGTAAGTATACAATGCAAATATTCAAAAGTAAAATACAATTTAAAATCGCAAACACTTCTAGTTCCAAGCATTTCAGATAAGGGGTACTCAACCTGTAGTGGAAAAGCATATTAAATGGGCATCTTCACACAGTTGCTGAATAAATATTATGTGAGGGACCTATTCTAAGTTGTAAAGGTTTTGTAAAAGTGAAAAAGGAAGTTGCTTAAGCAATTTAAATAGGATCATCCCACAGATGGGGACAAAACATTTGCAAACAAACCAAAGCACTCCAAAACATATCTGATAAAGGGCTAGTATCCAACATATATGATGACTTTGAAAACTCAACAATGGGCAAAAGATCTGAACAGACGTCTCACTAAAGAAGACACACAGATGGCTAATAAACAGAAAAATATGCTCCACATCTATGTCATCAGGGTAATGCAGATTAAAATAAAGAGATATCACTATATGCTTATTAGAATGGTTAAATTCAAAACACTGATGGCACCCAATGCTGGAGAAAATATAGGACAGCCAGAACTCTCATCCATTGCTGGTGGGAATGCAAAATGGTACAGACATTTTGGAAGACAGTTTGGCAGTTTCTTATAAATCTATGCTTGCTCTTATCATATGACTTAGCAATTATGTTCCTTGGCATTTACTTCAATGACATGAAAACTTATAGTACACACAATAACCTACACCCAAATATCTACAACAGCTTTACTCATAATTGCCAAAACTTAGAAGCAACCAAGATGTCATTTATAGAAAGACTCTCTAAAATAAAATGGTATTTATTTGGGAGTAACATTGCAATGAGATTATGCATGCCATAGTTAACTATGTGCATAGTCAAAGATGTTGAGGCAAGTGAAAGTTTTTAAAGACAACATGAGAAGGATTACATGAGTTGTTTGGAATCATTACCCCTGAATATAAGAATCAATAACAAGAATGGTGTCAGTCCAAGGTTGGGCAGGCAGTTGCTGAACAGCTGTCCTTGCAGAAGCATTTTCTGTGTAAAGTTGTAGTGGCCTTTGTGTAAAGTTGTGGGTTTTGCCATCTTTTGTGATAGTTCTTATTATAAGGAATATGTGCATGAGATCCTTCTTCTCATGGCCTTCTCTCTCTCCGTTTGTCAGTGCTTGACACAAGTACCTCCATTTAGACTCTGACAACTTTCACACCTTCATTAGGTGAATGAATAAACTGAGATACATCCAGGCAATGAAATATTATTGACCAATACAAGGATATTAATTATCAAACTGTAGAAAGACATGTTGAAGCCTTAACTGCATATTGCTAAATTAAAGAAGCTAATCTGAAAAGCCTACAAACTAAATAATTCCAAACATATGATGTTCTGGAAAAGGCAAACTAGGTGCACAGTAAAATGATTCATGGTTTTAAGGGATTTTGAGGGACAGAAGCAGGGAGAAAGAGAATGACTAATAGCTGGAGCACAAATAATTTTTAGGGCAACAGAATGATTCTGTATGATCTTGTCATGATGAACACTTGCATTTGTCAGAACCCATAGAATGCCCACCAAGAATGAACCCTAACATGTGGACTTTAATTAACAATAATGTATCAATATAGACTCAATAGTTATAGCAAATGTATCACAATAATGGTAAATCTTAATAATAATGTAATCTGATGATGCGGGGGGATGTGAAGGGAGAGAATATATAGGAACTCTGTACTTTCTGGTCATATTTCTGTAAATGTAAAACTTATATAAAAAAAAGAAAGCCTATGGAAAAAAGAAAGAGCATAAATTTTTATTAAACAGCCTCTGCAGGGTCTCTAAATTAAAACTTTTAAATAATGATTACTGTTTAAAAATATGTTCATAGTAATAAAATTAAATTAACAAAAATATCTTAGTCTGCATCTCTCAACTGAACTTTCTACCAATAATTCAAAACCAAAATTGATTTGATTTCGCGGCACCAACAATGGATTGAATTAATAAGATGCATATTAGAAATGGGTTGTTTTAGTAATTCTTATATAGTGCATATTTTGTCAGGAAACAATCATTACAAGAAAGAGCTAAAACGTGAGGAGCCAGTCTTTTGAAATTCCTTTAAGTTAAACAAATATTGCCAGGAAAAGCAGAAAGAACTATATTCCAGAAAAGTCAACAGAACAAGGTACATGTAAACCATTTTAACTGCTCGCTAGTAAGAGGATCTTTGAAGATAAGCTAGTTAATAAGTCACAGTATCCCACCCCTGAGAATGAAATGTAAACTTTCTATTTTGCTGATAGTTCAAAATAGCCTATTAGTTATTCTCTCTCTTAGCTGCAAGTTTGAAAATCTTGGACATTTGTGTCTTTTACTGAGCTAGAAAAAAAAGATGCAATATAAAAAGAATGTCATCCTGCAGTGTTTCTTGTTCCCAAAGATTATTTTTCAAATATATTTTTATTTTTATTTCAATAGTTTTGGGGGTACATGTGGTTTAGGGGTACATGGATGAGTTATTTAGTGGTAATTTCTGAAATTTTTGTACATCTGTCACCCAAACAATGTACAATGTATCCAATATGTAGTCTTTTATCCCTTCCCTTCTTGCAACCTTCACCCTGAATTCCCAAAGTTCGTTATATTATTCTTATGCCTTTGCATCCTCATAGCTTAAATTCCATGTAGAAGTAAGAGCATATAATACTTGGTTTTCCATTCCTGAATTACTTCACTTAGAATAATTCCTCCAACTCCATCCAAATTGCTACAAGAGACATTGTTTCATTCTGTTTTATAGCTGAGTAGTATTCCATGGTGTATGTATACCACATTTTCTTTAATAATTCATTGGTAGAGGGGCACTTAGGTTAGTTCCATATCTTTGCAATTGTGAGTTGTGTTGCTATAAACATGGATGTCCACGTGTTCTTTACATATAATGGCTTGTTTTTCTTTGGGTAGCAACCTAGCTATGGGATTGCTGGATTGAATAGTATTTCTCCTTTTACTTTTTAAAGGAATCTCCACACTGTTTTCCACAGTGGTTGTACTAGTTTACATTCCCACATGCAGTGTAAAAATGTTCCCATTTCTTCACTTCCATGCCAACATCTGTTGTTTTTTGACTTTTTATTTATGGCCATTCTTATAGGAGTAAGGTGGTATCTCATGATGGTTTTAATTTGCATTTAATTTGCTTTTTACATTTTTTTGTTTGAAATTCAAGTAACTTTATTTGATAATTGGTGATATTTAGCATTTTTTCATGTTTATTGGCTGTCTGTATATCATCTTTTGAGAATTGTCTATTCATATTCTTTGTCTATTGTTTTATGGGATGATTTGTTTGAGTTCCCTGTAGATTCTGGATATTAGTCCTTTGTTGGATTCATAGTTTGCAAATATTTTCCCCCACTCTGTGGTTGTCTGTTTACTCTGCTGATTATTTCTTTTGCTGTGAAATAGCTTTTAGTTTAATTAGGTCCCATTTATTAATTTTGTTACATTTGCTTTTAGGGTCTTAGTCATGAATTCTCTGCCTAAGCCAAGGTCTAGAAGAGTTTTTCCAATATTATCTTCTAGAATTTTTATGGTTTAAGGTCTTAGATTTTAAGTCTTTGGTTCCTCTTAATTGATTTTTATATAAGGGGAAAGATGAGGATCCAGTTTCATTCTTCTACATGTGTAAATCTCGCTATTAAATTATTATTTAATAATCATTAATTATTAAAATATGTAGAATATAATGGGCATTTTCAACTTTCCTATGCAAGTAAAATCAGATGGAGTTGGTTCAAAGAACTAAATGTATGTACTTTTATATCTTGAGAAATATTGCTGGCATATTATTTGTCTGTGGGAATTTCAGTGTCCACCTTTTGGCTGTTGTAAATAAGTCTGCCATGAACATGAGCATATACATATCTGTTTGAGTTCCTGCTTTCAATTTTTAATGGCTGGGTCAGATGGTAATTCTGTGTTTATTACATTTTTGAGGAATTGCAATATTGATTTACACAGTGGCTGCATAACTTTACATTGCCACCAACATGTCACCAAGATTCTAATGTGTTCACATCCTTGCCAACACTTGCTGTTTTCTGTTTTTGTTTTGTTTTGTTTCTGTTTTTTTACAGGAGCCATCCTAATGGTGGTATCTCATTGTGGTTTCGATTTTCATTTTCCAAATGATTAGTGATCCTGAAAAATCTTCTCGTGCTTATTGGCCATTTTTATGTCTTTTGTGTAGAAATGTCCTTTCAAACCCTTTGCCAATTTTTGAATCAGATTTTTTTGTTGTTGCTGTTGAATTTAGGAGTTCTCTATATATTTTGGGTATTAACCTCTCACCAGAAACATGATTTGTAAATATTTTCTGCTATGCCATGGGTTGCATTTATACTGCTTAATATAGTTCTTTGATGCACAAAACTTTAAGTTTTCATGAAGTGCAATTTGTTTTTCTTTTGTTGTGTGTGTCTTTGGTGTCATATTCAAGAAATAATTGCCAAATCTGATGTCGTGTAGCTTTTGCTCTATGTTTTCTTCTAAGAATTTCACAGGTTTAGCTGTCACATTTAGGTCTTTGGTCTGATTTTAGCTAATTTGTTGAACCATTTTGTGAGGACTGACCTTTCCTCATTGAATAGCCTTACCATTCTTTTCAAAAGTGTTTGACCATACATATGAGAAATTCCTTTGATCTTTATATCTGCTTTTATGCCGACTGCACTGATTGATTACTATAGCTTTATAGTAAGTTTTGAAATCAGGAAATGTAAATCCTCTAGCTTTGTTCTTTTTTATCGTGATTGTTTTGGCTATTTCATGCCCCTGAGATTCCATATGAATTTTAAAATAAAATTTTCTATTTCTTTATAAAAATGTCATAGGGATTTTGATAGGAATTGCATTGAATCTGTAGATCATTTGGGGGGGATTGTTGACATTTTAATATTATTAAGTCTTCCAATTCATGAACATGAAATCTCTTTCCATTTATTTATGTCTTTTAAAATTTTTTTAGCCATGTTCTGT
Source organism: Saimiri boliviensis (assembly GCF_048565385.1). Taxonomy (NCBI): domain Eukaryota; kingdom Metazoa; phylum Chordata; class Mammalia; order Primates; family Cebidae; genus Saimiri; species Saimiri boliviensis. The sequence continues at coordinate 15,020,885 of NC_133463.1, forward strand.
AGTTTTCATTGCATAGAAATCTTTTAAAAATGTAACTATTTTAAACCAATTCATATAGTTTTTCTTACTGGTTTGATACAACTTTTCATTGCATATTGATCCATATATTATGCCAACTTATTCTATTTATAAACAAAAAATGTTTATCACTTGTACCTGTGGGCTAAAACTTCATTATAACAGTTAAATGACATTTAATGTAGTATACCTGGAAAACAATGCCAGTACACAAATCTATTATTATAATAATGTAGTTTTTGAATTACATTTCACACAGCTCAGTATTATCTTCTACCAAATTTACAAATCCAAAGAAAGGAAAAATAGTTTAATATACATAAACAAGTATGGTTCTCATATTCTTACTTAATGGACCTGCTGTGTCAGATATTGTTTTCCTGTACCTTTTAATCAGCTTAAACGTTTTAAAATACCCATAATGAGAGGGGTCCTGTTATAAGCAAAGTGTGAGAATCTGTGGGTAGCAAAATTTGTTTGGTTAGTTTTCTTGCCTGGTTGTAAAGAGATGATGTTGGTATTATCTCACAGAGATTTTCTGTTTGCTTTGTCTCCTGGGAAGAAAGAATCATATGCCACTAAACCAATCATTGCACCAGATGTCTTATGGAAAGGAAATGTATAATCTCTGAGATGTTAAGGTCCCAGAGATTCTACATTTTTTAGGAAAGAAATATGTTAAAAGTATTAAAAAATCTTTTGCCCGGAACTTTGCATAAATATGTTTACTTTGTGTTCATTTCTTTATTTAGTAATTCATTCTCAAATATTTGTTTAGTACCTTATATGAACTAATTGCACTGCTGTGCATTGGCGGCTGTGGGATTCAGCCTCCAAGATAGCCTCCAATGATCCCTGTCTCCTGCTACACACCCTTGGGCTACATTGCACCAGGGTTGCTCTGTGGGACCCATGGAATATTGCAGAAATGACGGCATGTTACTTTCAAGTTAGGTAGTAAAATATCCATTCCCATCTTTCACATTATCTCTTTTGGATCAGCCCCTTTGGGAACCCATGTTATCAGCAGCTCCATGAAGTGTTGCAGGAGGTGAGGAGTTAAGACTTGCCAATAGCCATGCAAGTGAGCTGAGAAGTGCATCTTCTCAGCCCAATCAAGTTTCAAGTTACTGCAGCCCCTGCTGACACTCGAAATGCAGCCTCATCAGAGGCCCTGAGCCAGCACCACCAAGAAAAGCTGCTCTAGAATTCCAAACTCTCAGAAACTGTGAGAAAATAAGTGTTTACTCTTCCACCCTGAAAAATTTGGAAGAATTTTCTATATAGCAATCATTAATACAGAGGTACATGTATGAGCAAGTCTTTCCTTAATTTCAGATTTTACAATCGATTAAAAGGTACATGTACAAGTTTGTTACATGGATAAATTGTGTGATGCTGAGGCTTGGGGTCCCAATGATCTTATCACTCAAGCCAGAAGAATAGCACCCAACAGGTGGCTCTTCAGCTCACACTCCCCTCTTTTCCTCCCCCAGTGATCCCAGTGTTTATCATTCTCATTTTTACAATCATATGTACTCAAAGTTTAGTTCCTACTTATAAGTGAAAACATCTGGTAGTTGGTTTTCTGTTCCTGTATTAGGTTGCTTAAGATAATAGCCTCCAGCTCCATCAGTGTTACTGCAAAGGGCATGATTTTGTTCCTTTTTATGACTGCGTGATATTTCATGGTGTATATGTAACCACATTTTCTTTACCTAGTCCACTGTTGATGGACACTTAGGTTGATTTCATGTCTTTACTATTGTAAATTGCACTGCAGTGAACATACAGGTGCCTGTGTCTTCATGAGAGACTGAATTACTTTTGAGGGGTATGTGCCCAGTCATGGGATTGCTGGGTTTGCTGGGTCAAATAGTAGTACTATTTTAAGTGGATGAATAAGTCTTTTCCTGCCTTCAGGAAGCTTCTAGTTCAGTAAAACTGGTGAAGGGTTGATTTACCACTAAACCAAGTGTAAGTGCCATGACACCACCTAGACGCAGCACCTATCTCAGTCCTGGAGATATTAACAGTCAAAGGAATGAGTGATTCTTAATTTGTGCCTCCACGAATGAGGATGAGGAAGTAGCAAGAGGAAAGCGTGGATGATTCCAGATAGAAGAGAGAGGGTGAGGCAAGGTTGAGGGCAGGGAGAGGTGAGTGCAGTAGTGTCTAGGCCCTGGTGTCATGTGGGCAACAGGGATGATGAAAAACGAGGATGGGGAGGTGAGCTGGGAACTGATGAAGAAGAAGGTATATACCACAGGAAGGATTTAGAGGGCAGCCACTGAAGATTTTTAAGCAGAAACATTATACACCATTCAGAGTATAAGGCAGGATTAGCAGGAGACAAGGAGGCACCGGCTGCAGAAAGAGGAAATGGTACTGGGAGCCTGAGAGGGTAGTGGCAGTAGGAAAGAGGGGGAGTTGGGTTTGAGGCATGTCAGGAGGTTAGAATCGACAGCTTTGAGGCTGAGATACATGATTCGGTGTTTTTATCTTTTAATTTCCACACTAAGACCCCTGGACACTTAACCCAGACCTGCCCCTCCTCTAGTATGGCCAACTTGGTTTGACACTGCAGATGACTCGGTCAGTTCAGATGGCAACCTGGACATGACTGGAAATGCCTCCCTTTCCCTTGTAACTGTATCCAGTTAGTAACCAAAGTTTGCATGTCTAATGCCCACGATATTTCTAATTAATGTGTCCCTTCCCTTCTTTCCCTGCCTTAGTAGTGTTAAGTAAACCCTTGCCACCTCTTCCCTCAATTTTTGTAATGGTTCCTAACAGTTTCACTCCCAGCCATACCTTCTTTGTGTGAATTTTCTGTACTCCTACAGGCCTATTCAAAATACTCATGTGAGTGTTCACCCACCCTGCTTAGACACATTTGCTGGTTCCTCTGCCACTGTGGACACAGTCCATGTGCTTTGGCTTGGACGCAAATAATTTTTCTCTAATCTGAGGCTTTATCTCTCTCTCTCTCTCTCTCTCTCTCTCTCTCTCTCTCTCTCTATCTGCATGTGCGTGTGTGTATCTCCCTTCCCTCCCTCCTCTTCTACCTCTTTCTTCCTCCTTTTTCCAAGCCCTATTGTACAGCCATATTAAACTACTGGGGTCATTTATGTACCTTCAAACCCATTAGCCATATTAAACTACTGGGGTCATTTATGTACCTTCAAACCCATTCTTTTCTCTAAATGGATATCCACTCCCTCCTTTCCCCAACTAACTCTTACATGTTAAGATTCAGCTGTGTGTTGCCTCCTCTCGGATACATAAGCTCCCATCTGATTCCCATCTCCCCTAGCTCTCACCTCACTATATTCAATTCGTGATTTGCACCCAGTCTCTCCCACAAATTTCCAAGCTCCTTGAAGGCAGGGACCATACCTCCTGTGCCTGGCACTGTCAGCACTGTGTCTTGCGTAAAATGGACACTTCATAATGTGAATGGATAGAACTGCGCACTGCATTCAAACATTCTGCTTATTGTCCTGAAGAATACAGTCCAAAGAGGAAAGTACTGAACATTAAGAACCTTTTGATCTTCTTTAAGAATTAGAAAAGCTTAAATAATTCTTTCTGATTAGCTATAGGAATTTTTATAATTTTTTATCCTGGATACACTGGAAAGTGAATTATCAAGCATGAAGAGACAAACATCTACCATTTGAACTTTTGACAACTAATTTATAGTTCCAGGACCAATAGGTTATTATGCTTATTTGTCCTTGTTTGTGCAGGACCAATTAAATAGTGCTTTGTATTAATACCGTTAGATTAAAATTCTGAGTTTCGTTATTTTCATGTTTAACTCTGTCTTTAGATATGAGTCAGCTGATATCTTCTTTGAGAGGAGATTTCTTTGAAGTCTGGAGGACATCCCCAGCTACAAGACCTGGGCAGAAACATGCTCTGGTTGATCATGATCTGAATTTGAAGGAAACAATTAAGGAGTTATTTCCATTTTGATTCTAATAGCAAGCCTTTCTACTTGTTGCCCTTCAACCTGTTTGCATGCCAGCTGAAACTTCAATAGAGCCTCATGACAGAGCTGTTAAAAGCCTTTGACAAGGGAACTTATGAAATAATAAATACTTCAGAAATAAGAGAATGTTTCTCAGTCCATTACATTCTTAACCCCTTGTTTCTGCTTAACAGACTTTGTTAAAGGTCAGTGAGAATGTTTTAATAGTACATACTTCAGACTTCCAAGCATATTGTTTCCATTCTAAATACCCATTGCTAATAAAGAACTGGATTGGTACATTCTGCACTTATATTTTCAGTAAAAATAAAAAGTCATCATCAGAAAGACTTGAGCATAAATCTAAATTTCAAAGCTTCAATTTAGGATATATTTGAAAATTTGTAATTTGGTGTTACTTTTCCAAGTAGGATGATGAATAACATAACATCTGTACAACGTATAATTACAGTTTACGTAAACTGTAATATATATTTGCATTATATAATGTATGTTTGTATAATGTATATAATGTATATTTATATTATACAGTTTATGTATAATTACAGTTACATAAACTGTACCAAAAATTTCTGTATACTTTTCTTATTTTTCATCATAATGGTTGAGTGACATAGGTAATGATGTAATTTCATTTTAGATACGGGGAGACTGCAGTCCGAGAAGGCTAGGTTGCTTAACTAACCCTGCTAACCTATGAATGAGTTGTAATGTGGTCCTAGATTTGCAATCACAAACTCATAAACTTCTGTTCTCTGTTGAATGCTTCTGTTTATTTGTTTTTAAGAAGTTTTTGACCAAGCACTGTAGCTCACACTTACAGTCTCAGGACTTCAGGAAGCCAAGATGGGCAGATAGCTTGAGACCAGGAGTTTAAGACCTATCTGGGCAGCATGGCAAAACTCCATCCCTACAAACAATACAAAACTTAGCTGGGCATTTTGGCATGCGCTGTAGTCCCAGCTACTTGGAAGAATGAGGTTGTCGCAGCAGTGAGCTGTGCTTGTGCCACTGCACTCTAGAATGGAGACAAAATGAGACTCTGTGGCAAAAGCAAAAACAACAACAAAAAGTTGTTTTTCTAGCACAATTCATGAGATTGTTTTTAAAAATGCACAAACTAGTACTTTTAGAGATATTTTTGATATTCCATTACACAAGTACAGAAATGTGTAATTTTACTCTCAACTTTTCTCCTAAGAAATCAATTTGTTCATTGTCTGAAAGAGCTAGAGTTACCTGTCTCTCAAGGATATTTTCCACAAGTATTCATAGGCAGTTTTGAATTTGTGGTTCATTTCACCTTTTTATGACTCCAGAAATTAAATGATTCTTGGCTGTACATCAAAAGATGATCATGTAGTTATTATTTATTTTTATAGCTCAGATGAATCTGGTACTAGCTCCATTATAGTGGACGTCCCATCGGCCAAATGAATACAATCTGGAAATAAGACATGCATTTTTAATAGTAATAAGGCAATAATTCTGCATTTTGTGTAGGTGTACCAGGGGCTACTTAAGTGAGGTTTAATGTCGATTAAGAAACACCGCAGTGCCCTTACTGGGATCCTGTGATAATCCCATTTATTTGGTTGTTTCTTGAAGCCAGGTGTAAACAATCGCTTTGGAGGAGGACTTACTAATTATAGACTTGTGCATTATTTTTCTTAGCTATATATACTAATGTATAGTAAAAAGCAGCGCAAACTTTTCTTCTGTTTCTGGAGTGACAGGCATGCTGAAATATTGATAGGAATACAAATAGACATCATTAAATGCTTTACTCACAGCTTTGGGCCCAAGTATCGTTATCTGAAAGCATTTAGAATGAGTAAGTAAAAGCCAAGAAAATTTACAAATCTCATTTTAGAGAATAATTACAATTATCCATCACCAAACTACTGACAAGTAATGGCATTGCCTCATTGGATTTTATCCCTTTTTATGACTCTGGCTTTTCCTCAGGTGTAAGGTCTATAAGCCATCAAGTGAATTGGAAGGGCCAGGAAGACTAGAGGCCCAGAATGACTTCAAGAATGAGCATGTAAAAGAGCATTGGCATGACATGGAGATCTAGATGAAATATTTGGAATTTATGTGTGCTGAGCTTTGTGGAGATTGCTACCCAGTGCTAATCATATTCCAGAAGATGGGTTATGTATAATTGTTAGCATTTATAATAACATATAAGTTCTACTCTGTGCTACCTGATGTAGGAGACTTTATTAGTTACTCAGGGCTGCAAGAACAAGGTCTACAAATCAGGTGGCTTAAAACAACAGATATTTATTAACTTACAGTTCTTGATGCTGGAAGTCCAGAATCAAGATGTCAGCAGAGCCAGGCGTGGTGGCTCAAGCCTATAATCCCAGCACTTTGGGAGGCCGAGGCGGATGGATCACGAGGTCAAGAGATCGAGACCATCCTGGTCAACATGGTGAAACCCCGTCTCTACTAAAAATACAAAAAATTAGCTGGGCATGGTGGTGCGTGCCTGTAATCCCAGCTACTCTGGAGGCTGAGGCAGGAGAATTGCCTGAACCCAGGAGGCGTAGGTTGCCGTGAGCTAAGACCACGCCATTGCACTCCAGCCTGGGTAATGAGAGCGAAACTCTGTTTCAAAAAAAAAGATGTCAGCAGAGCCAGGCTCTAGGGAAAGATTCCTTCTTTGTTTCTGGTGGTTGTCAGCATTCCTTGGCTTGTAGATGCATCACTCCAATGTCCGCCTCTATGTTCACATGACCTTTACCTGTTAAGACTAGGTCCAAACCTCCCATTTTATGTAAAGACACCAGTCATTGCCTTAGAACCTCCCATAATCCAGGAGGACTTCATCTTAACTTGGTTGCATCTGCAAAGACTCTTTTTCCAATTTAACAAAGAGTATACATTTCCTGACTCAATGGCTTTGGAGGTTAGGGATATTGAAAATATAATTGTGTATTTTTAGAACCAGTATGAAATATGTGTTGATTAACTATGATACCATAACAAATCACCCCAAAATGTAGTAGCTTAAAATAGCCATTTTGTTATATCTCAGGATTTTGTGGGTCAAAATTTGGATGGAGTTTGGCTGGGTAATTCTTCACGTGGTATCCGTGGTGGTATCCATGGTGGTATCCAGCTAGTGGCTTGGCTGGAAAGTGAAATATGGCTTCATTCACAACTAGAAGTCTGGGCTTGGCTTAATCTCTCTCATCCTCCCTGTGAGCTCCGGACCTTTCCACATACTCCCTCTAGCAGAGTAACTGTATATCTTGCATGATAGTTCAAGGCTCTAAGAGCAAGTAATTAAAGAGACAGGAACTAAAATTTCCTAGGTGTTAATAAGGGACAACCTCCAAAATTGGCACTGTATAGCTTCCATAATATCGTTCGTCATTATAGTCACAGAATACCCTGAGATTTAAGGCAAGAGGCCTAACTCTCCATGAAAAGACTATCGTTCATGTTTTGTTCACAGATTGCTGACATTTCTCCCATCTTTGAAAATCTCACACCAGCAGGGTGCAGTGGCTCACACCTGTAATGCCAGCACTTTGGGAGGCTGAAGTGGATGGATCACTTGAGGTCAGGTATTTGAGACCAGCCTGGCCAAAATGGTGAAACCCTACCTCTACTAAAAATACAAAAATTAGCTAGGTGACTCATGCCTGTCATCTCAGCTACTTGGGAGGCTGAGACAAGAGAATTGCTTGAACTCAGGAGGTGGAGGTTGCAGTGAGCCAAGATTATTGTGCTACTGCACGCCAGCCTGAGTGACAGAGAGAGTGAGACTGTCTCAGAGAAACAAAAACAAAAACAAAAACAAAAAACAAAGAAAAGAAAAGAAAAGAAAATCTTATTCCATCAGAGCCCTGCCTTGAATTTAAGAAGCCGAGAAAATCAGGTCTATGTAGAGATGAGACTCTTTGTGTATGTTTTCTTTGCATCTGAAGACCTGTAGACTATAGGAACAAATTTTGTGCACTCCACACAACATATCAGAGAGGGGTAGATTATTCTCTTCAAAAAAGAAGTTGGAAACATGTTCCACGGTAATTCTAAAATCCAACCAGATGCAGGTCATTAGATCCTTACCTAGGGTCCAGTCTTGTTTCCTGGAAACTATTGAGCTGAATCTCAGTTTCTCTCTTGAATCCATCCTCCTTTTCCATAAAAACTTTACAGGAATGCTGTGTATCAAATGATGATCCAGACTGTTAGAGAAAATCCATATACACATTCGGTTCTGACATAGTCCTTTTTTGCTGGGACTGAGGGCTTTCTGGGGAAATGAAAAGAAGCCTTCTTTCTAGTTGAAAGGGTTCATCAGGCATTCTTAAAATTCTTAGAGACATATCCTATGATTCCTCGAAGTCCAATCAGGCTTACCTAAAGATCTTTCTGAGAGGTCAGCAAAAGAATATCCACAAGCTTTATTATCCCAAAGCCATGTTGTAAAGGTAGCAGCAGCAGCCTGGAATTAACCCTTGTCCTGAGGTCATTTTTTAACTTTAAAAGTCTATTGCTGGGAGAGCCTGGGGATGAAAAACAATTTTGCCTTCATACCCAGCATGCTCTGGTCCTTTACACTTCCTCGGAGTCTTGATGCCGAACAGAAGTTTATTCTTTAGCTCATCCCTTTCCATATTTTACCCTTGGCAACTAGGAACCAGTTGGCACTTTCTCCATTTTGCCTGTTCATCTTCCTTGCCAGACCTTTGTAGAAGTCCATTAGGTTTCTGGTCATGTACAACACGAATGCCAAACTTTCTGCCAGCACAGAACAAGTATCCCATATTTTCCATCCTCCAGTAGCATATTTTCATTGTCTTTAAAGGCTTCGCCAACAGTTTTTCAAGGTCCATGGGGCGTTTACTAACAGTCCACTTGAAGTCCTCTTCTTTCCATGAAAAGTCCCTATGAGGCCCTTCTGGCGTCTGTCCACTGCCTGATTCCAAAGCTGTCCAAAAATGTGACAGGTTTTGTACAGCAACACCACACCCCAGGTAATGGATTTTGTCCTGATTTTCTACGGCATAAAAATTGACCCTAAAGCAAGTGGCTTGAAACAAACATCGTTTTATTAAACCTCATGACTTCTGTAGACTGAAAAACAGGCTGAGGTTGGCTGAAAGGTTCTTCTGCTCCACGTGGTGTCATTGCTAGTCATTCAGAGGTGGCTGGGATGCTCCAGAATCAAGGTCGGCAAACTTTTTTGGGGAAGGGCCAGAAAGTATGTATGTTAGGCTTTGTGAGCTGTACTGTTTGTCCAAGCTACTCAGGCCGACCACTGAAAGACAAAGTCCAGGGGAGCTCAGTCTGCTAGTACCTGGTCTAGAGGCCCCAAGAAGGCTTCACACATTCTATTTACTTTCTTGCAGATGGCTAGAGGGTGGGCTCAGCAGGCCTTCTCTCCTTCTCTAGGTAGTTGCAGGGTGTCTCTCCGTGGTTTCTCCAGCAAAACAGTCCACCTTCTTACATGGAAGCTCAGGATCCAAGAATCAGTGGTCCAGGAAACAGAAAGTGGAAGCTGCCAGCCTCATGAGGTGTAGGCCGAGAAATGCACAACATATCATTTTTGCCATTTCCCCTGGTCAATACAATCATAGGTCCCTTCCTCTTATATTGAAAAGGAACCCGGAATAAATATTCTGCCTGGAAAGGGTATCAGATAACTTGTGGCCATTCAACACAATGCATGACCTTAATTCATTGATGAATAAGATATTTCTCTACCTTCAAGGAGCTTACATTATAATTGGAAAAATATATGAAAACACTCATCTGAATTATAAGACAGAATGAAGTATATCAAGGGCAGGAAAAAAAAAGAAAACATATGGCACTTCCATAAATAGGAGTGTCATGAATTTGAATATATGCCTGTGTTTTACAAGTAGTTGCTAGCCCTTGTTTCTGTCTCTTTTACTGTCAAGTATATATATGTGTGTGTATATATATATATACACACACACACAAACATATATATATATATATATACTATATCAAGTATAGTGTATATGTATTTTATATATATATATATATATATATATATATATATATATATATATAACTGCAGCCCATGATTTATATCCAGAATATGCAAACACAACACACAAGACACACACTCTCACACACGTACACATGTGCATATATATATACAAACAACGCTCACACATGAATTGCACATGCAGACACTCACTCACATATGCACTTTCAAGCACCTAACGGAAACAAGCTTCTTCAAATAGCAATTACTGTAAGTCCGGGCAATGTACTTTGTTACATTTCTTTCTATTGTATTTAATTTTTAGAAATTCTGATCATTGTTCACTTAATTAATTTTACAACTGCAGTTTGTTTCATAAACTGAAGTGTGAAAAGCAATTGGTGAAGAAGAGGGAGAGGTCAACAAGCCTTAGGGTCGCTGTTGCACAATAAGTTATTGTTAAAATTTATTCTTTGCAGGAAGATCTGAGAATTGATTTAACGAGGGGATAGGAAAAAATTTACACAATTCTTTCTCAGTGGCTTCTTTGACAAAATATACATCCAGCATATTTTGATATATGGTTATTTATTATCTGACAATGATGTGTCTGTTTATTATGAGCTGCTTTGATAACACATGAGTTTGAAGTAGCCGTAAAACCTTATAAGCTTTGATAGGTTATGAAGAGCCATTAGGTCCTCATAGAAGTCATCACATTTTATGTTGAGAAAGGTTTATAGTTTTTCTAGTTTGTTTAGAGACTACATTCTAGTTTCTGAGAATTTGAAAAAAGGAAAAAACATGGCAAAATGATTCTAAAATGAATTACACTATACAATTAATATATAATTATAAAATATAGAATAACTCTTTAGTCTTCCAGTAAATGAGTATTTACTTAGTGCTTGAAATCCAGTAGTGAACAGGACAACATAAATCTTCCATTATGAAACTTATGTTCTGCAAGATCATAGAGGAAATCAAGTCAACAGCCAAATGAAATAATTATGAATTGTGATGAATGCCATGAAAGGATTACACAAGAGGTGAAATAGAGAATTTTAAGGTCAGCTCTTGCAGTAGTCAGGATTCTCTAGAGGGACAGAACTAATAGGATATATATATATATATATATATATATATATATATATATATAGAGAGAGAGAGAGAGAGAGAGAGAGAGAGAGGGGGGGAGTTTATTAAATATTAACTCACATGATCACAAGATCCCACAATAGGTCATCTGCAAGCTGAGGACCAAAGAAAGCCAATTCGAGTCCCAAAACAAGAACTTGGAGTCCAATTTTTGAGAGCAGGAAGGGTCCAGCAAGGGAGAAAGATGTAGGCTGGGAGGCTAGGCCAGTCTAGTCTTTTCATGTTTTTTGTCTGCTTTATATTCTAGCCAGGCTGGCACCTGATTAGATGGTGCCCAGCCAGATTAAGGGTGGGTCTGCCTTTCCCAGCCCACTGACTCAAATGTTAATTTCCTTTGGGGAAACCCTCACAGACACACCCAAGATCAATACTTTGCATCCTTCAATCCAATCAAGTTGACACTCAGTTTTAACCATCACAGCTCTTGACAGAGGGTGGTCAGAGAGAGGCTCTCTGCTTTGAGAAGCTGGCATTAAGAAGAGTCTAAAGAATAAGAAGGAGCTTCCTGTGATTAGACTATGAGGAAGAACATTCCAGATGGTGGGTAAAACATAGTGCAAAAGTTCTGGGGTCAGGGTGTGGTTGCTGTGTTTGAGTCACTGAAACCCCAGAATGAGTGATGCCTAGTGAGTGAGTTAGGTGAGAGATTGTCTGGGATGAGAGAGAAAGGTAGACAGGAATTGATCTAACAGGGTGTACTAAGCCATAGTAAGGAGTTTAGAATTTCTTTTTTTCCCTTAGCCAGATAGGAAGCTATTCAAGTGTCTTTGCAGGAGAAGGAAAGGTCTAATTTATATTTTAAGATGCTCAGTCTGACTGCTGGTTGGAGATTGAACCGGGGTGGAACAGAAGTGGAAGTGGTAAGTACACTGGGCTTATTGCTTTTGAACATCCAGGGATAAAGTTTCAGCTTCTACACTGAACATTTTCTATGGAATTTTTGGTTCTTGCAAGTTAAGTTGAACATATAAATATAGAAGCACCTTATATTTAAATCTAAAAGGCCAAGGTTTAGTTTTGTTTAAACTATCCTATAAGTAGAAGTTTATAAAATGAGATTTATCTTTTTCTTTAAAACCTTGTAGATTGCTTTAAAGTTAATTCTGATTTTCCCTTGCAAATGGTAGTAAATGGTGTCAGAAATCAACATGTGTTTACATACATGCTCTGTACTCCAAGTGAAAAAGTAATGTGGATATTTTCCTAAATGAATGATTTTATTATGTAAGAACTGAGGGCTTATTGTTAAAGAAAAAAAAAATCGAACATTTGTTAAAATGATAAGGAAGACTTTATTTTGTATTGTAATAGGTGTCAAAACTATCATAATCAGGGAGATAAATGGGTCTCAACTGCAAATACACCCAAGGACAAGTGGAGATTTATGTCATCACAACAAAAAGGTATAATACCTTTTCCTCACCCATCACAAGGGCCTAGCTGACACTGATAGAGCAGAAGACAGATTAATAAAAGGAGAGTATAACAAATCTATTTAACAAAGTTTTATGTGACATAGAAGCCTTCAGGAAAAGTGTATTTTTGTTTTTTAATTTATTTTTTATGTTTAGGTTAGATGAAGAATAGTCATGTAGAAATATAATTGGACAAAAAGTATATGAGGTAATGGTTATAAACCCAAGGCAAGGGAAGCCAGCCAGGACTATTTGTTCCAATTCTTCTTGGCCTCTCTTTTTAGATTTTTTTCCTCCTGGGTATGGAGCCAGTCACCTATCAAATGAAGGTCTTCAAGGGAGAAAGGAGAAGGTCAGAGAATGACATTTCCAGATTTTATGGCTTGCTTTGGGGGAGAGGAGTTCTAGTTTCTATGACCTGCCTTGGGGAAAAGGAATTCTAGTTTTTATGGCCTGCTTAGGGGGTGAAATAGGGGAAAGAGAAAGAAGAAGGCAGAAGAAGGTCAGAGAGAACTTCCTGCTTTTGAGGCTCTGACAGTCCCCTTCAGAAGTTCAGAGTCCTCAGCATGCCAACTCACCGTACTTTGGAGTATCAGGTTCTGAGCTGCAGTGATAGCCAAGAAGCAGGTTTGGAGGTGTTAGTGGATGGAAAACTCGGAAGCTGGGACATCAAAAGTAGACGAATCTTGCTAAACTGACATAATAGGATTCCTGCTGAGGGCAGGCTAGGGTGATCAGTTATGAAGGATGGGGGGATTCACTGTAAACTAAGGAGGATTCTTGCTGAAACTTGGATATGCAGCCTTCCCAAGAATGGTGGTTTACGGGGAGGCAAGGTTGAGGCATTGTCAGGAAGAGGGCACAGGGGAGCCTGATGGAAGTTTGGTCAAAGGGGAGCGTCTTGTCATCTGCATTCATTCTTCGAAACAGACAAGAGATACAGCTGCTACAAAACAAGACAGGTTGATGGTTATATTTTATGTGCTGCCCATTAAAGTACTTACATTTTTATTTTTCTAGAAATTGTAACTACGTACTTTGGTGTTATTAGCTTACCCTTGGTAACACTCGGCTACAGCAAGTTTTCTGTGCTGTTTATTTTATAATTCATGGGATAGTCAGACAGCTCACTTGTCAGCCATTAATTTGAGCTTTCAAGACAAGTTACACAAGTGACAATGGAGAATTTGAGCTATTTGTGTATGTACTTAGGAATCCAGCAGGCTTTGTTTTTGGGTTCTGTGATTAGACCTTTTCTTTTACTTAAAGTACATGATTTGGTTCCAAAGACATTTATGATTTTAATTTTATTTAAAAAAATCAAGAATGTAATGAGAGTCCCCATACTGTGTGCTTCTGGGCTCGGATGACATGCTAATACTAACAGTTAGTCTAGATCAGGCGTCCCCAAACTTTTTACACAGGAGGCCAGTTCACTGTCCCTCAGACCGTTGGAGGGCCGCCACATACTGTGCTCCTCTCACACCAATGAAAGAGGTGCCCCTTCCTGAAGTGCGGCAGGCGGGGGCTGGATAAATGACCTCAGGGGGCCACATGCAGCCCGTGGGGCCGTAGTTTGGGGACACCTGGTCTAGATGAAATTCATTCTAGAAGTAATGTACCTTGTGAGTTAGAAGCAACCTTGAAGTGCATGTAATCAAAATCCCTTATTTTACTGACTGAGAGGCAAGAGAGGTCACATTGCTATTTGGTGACTCTTTCTGTCAAGTTAGAGCATCAAAAGCAATTTACTTGAACTACAGTGGATTAACTCTCCAAAGAAATTACTTTTGCTCAAATATGATTCAATAAAATGCCTTTAACCTTTATCTAGAGCTGCTGCATTTTTTCAAGATGAAGAGGCAAACCTGATGGTTTTTTGTATGAAGATCCATAAGAAAAACTTTTTTTTTGAAAATTTAATGCCAGAAAGCAAAACAAAACAAGCAGAAACTATATCTCTTGTGAATAATGGGCAGACTTTCTTTTGACATGATGAGACCCATGAGGTTCATCGTGTTTCTTTTCACTTTGTGTCCAGGGCCTGTGGAGCTAAATGACAAAGGCTGAGGAAATTTTCGCCCTTGTTACTCTATGCTGTTTCTTGTTTCCCATTCAACTTTCCTCTGCACTTTTGTGTATAAATTTTTATTACAAGCCACCCCACAAATGCTTTTTGAAAGCTATTAAACTATAAATTAATCAGAAATAAATGCTCAGTGACAAAGTCAAGACTAGAATCCAGATCTTCTATCTCCCAGTGCAAATTTCAGTCCATTCTATCATGATTGGAAAGGCATTCGTGTCTCTGACAATTCTTTTCTCAACAGAAAAAAAATGTTTCCAATGTTTGTACAAAAGGGAGATATAAAATAAAAGGTTTTTAACTCCCTCTATAATTTTGGCTCAAATTTTAAAACTTAACAATTGCATCTCTCAACCACCATGCCAAAAGAAAAAAAAAAGAGACAGAAAATAAAGTAAATGGAAAAGAAGAAAAGGAAATCTTTCTTACTGTTTGTTTGCTTTGGAAATTTGGAAGTATATTATTTTGCTGGCACTCAGAGCTATGCACAGTCCTGTTGGAAATGTCTATATATTCACAATGAAGCTTGGAACAGGCTTGGGTATCCTTTTGAATACAGATTATATGCACAAAGACCAGTGCAATAGAAACCTTTTAAAACAAGCTTTTCCTCTGTAACAAAAGTGTCTAGTCTCTTCATTCCTGAATCCATTAATGCCCTTTGAGTGTCACCCAGTCACATACTGCTGGGCATCAGGTTGCCTTTCCAGTGTGGAAGCCTGAGACTTCTGCACAAAGGAACTCTTAGAGCTCTTGATGTTTCTCATCTGGTGACACTGAATTACAGGGCTTCTCTTTTATTGAAGTGCTGACTGGAAGAAGGGTTATCACAGTAGCTCCAGCCAGCATGGCACAGCTGCGCGAATTCTTTGTAACGTTCTTTGAAAAGAATATATTAATAATGTCCAAAGTTGGGTCAGGCTGTCAGTCAGAATTCAGAAAGAATTATCCTTGAAAGGTTAAGATTCACTTTCTTAAAATCAAGTGGAAGTTACGATAGATATTAGAAGGATGGAACAAGGCATACCTTAATATAACTATCAATGTGCCAATAATAGACATTGTGGGGAGAAAATGGGAGTATCATACTTACAGGAAGCATGTCTGATGAGAACTCAGAGAGTGGAAAACACAAGTATGGGATATTATTTTGGATTTCTAGCTATTATATAGCATCTTTCCGTTTTGATCATTATTATTGCAGACTGAAACCAAATATTCTTAGCTATTAATCCTTCAGAAATCACTTTGGAGCTTGCAAAAGAGTACATAATCAAGAGGCTGACTGACCATATCTAAATCCTGGTTTTGTGACATAGCTCCTGGGCTACCCTGGGCAATTTACCTAAACTGGCTTTGCCTTACCTCTTCTATAAAATGGGGGTAATAATAGTGCCTACTCTATAGGATTGTTGTGAGGGATAATCGAGTTAACATTTGTAATATTTATAAATTGCCTAGAATTCCTGCCTAGAGGTCTGCCTTATTTGAGTTGTTATTTTTATAAATGTATCGTGTCTACTCAGGTGACAAATTATTTTTATTTCAATATTATTCTTTCACATATATACATAAAACTAATATAAAATTTACTATTCTGTAGTCACATTGAACATCTCATGTAACAAACATTTAAACAAGTTAAATGTATACTTTACTGGATGCAGTGGCACACACCTGGAATCTCAGCACTTTGGGAGGCCAAGGCAGGAGGATTGCTCGAGGCGAGGAGTCTGAGACCAGCCTGGGCAACATAGCAAGATCCCATGCCTTAAAACAATTTTTTTTTTTAGCTGGGCATTGTGACATATGCCTGTAGTCCCAGCTACTCAGGAGCCTAAGGTGGGAGAATTGCTTTAGTCCAAGAGTTTGAGGTTATAGTAAGCTCTGATCATGCTGCTGAACTCTAGCCTGCATGACAGATAAGTCTCTGTCTCTTAAAAAAAACAGTATACTTTTGTTCTGTTTATAGAAACTTTTGAATGTGAAAGTGAGTATGAAATTGCTGTAGTGTTGAGACCACATTGGATTCTTGATGGATGAATAAGGTTGTTATTATGGTCAATGGATGATTAGTATCCAAGTGATATTTAACATTTTAAAAGTTAATGTTATTAACATTAGAGAATTATGCAAATAGAAGACAAGAAAGAAAACTGGAAAAGACATTTCATCTTGACATGAAAGTTTGGATTGATTGTTGAGATTCAGAAATCTATTTGACAACGAGGCTGTTGGGTGGAGGGTTATTGTGGCTTCTGGGGCAGCACAGTGCTGGAGCTGAATCTTGATGGACTCATCTGAAACACAAATAAGGAAATCACTTCTTTGAAATAAGTTTAAAAGAACATTAAATGTCAGGTAGCCCAACCTCTATGACTTCTATTTAGAACAGTTGTTGTAAATGGGAAATGCAATGTACATAAGTGCATTGTGTAATTATGTACATATATTATACATAAGTGCATAGTGCATACTACATTTCCAGATGTCTACTTTATGAATTATTGTTATCAAAACAATACTCATGTTTATAATATTTCAAAGCTTTATATACAGGGAGGAGAGTGATAAAAGGCATTTTAAAATAAGAACACTAGATTACCCTTATTTAGCTAGATAGCTTAATATTTTTATGTAGGTTTTCAATATAAAATGGTACATTATATTTTCTCTCTTCTACACTATTGCTTTTCTTTATGAGTTGGGAGTGGGAAGGGTGAACTCTGTGATTTAGTAAGTACTTTACACTTCTAATTGCTATGTGTTTTATCCTGCAACCCAGTTGCCCATATTGACTGCTGTCAGTTCTCTGGTTTGCTAAACAGGTAGTAAACCACTGTTAAAACTAAGAAATTTGGAATCTTTCTTAGTTCCATATGAATTTTAACATTTTTCTTTATCTTTCTGTGAAGAATGTCATTGGTATTTTGACAGAGATTGCATTAAATTGGTAGATAACTTTGAGTAGCATGGACATTTTAACTATTTTTCCAATCCAATCAAATATATTTTTATTTTTTTGTATCCTTTTAATTTTCTTTCATCAGTGTTTTATGGTCTTCATTGTGGTGATCTTTAACATCTTTGGTTAAGTTTATTCCTACTTATTATATTTTGCATTTTTGGTAACTATTGTAAACGAAATTACTTTCTTGATTTCATTTTCAGGTATTTTGCCATTGGTGTATAGAAACACTACTGGTTATTGTATGTTGACTTTGTATCCTGTAGCTTTACTAAATTTATTTATTAATTAAAACAGTTGTTTAGTGGCGGGCATGGTGACACAGCCACCAAAATGTATATATATGTATATATATGTATACATGGTATATGCATACATATATGTATACACATATATATACTGTATATGTATATGTGTATATATACATATATATATATATATATATATATATATATATATATATATCTGGAATATATATACCAGATTACATTTAATCAAGTCATTTGCAAATAGGGACAGTTTGACTTCTTTCTTTCCAACTTGGGTGCCTTATACTTTACTTCTTTTGCCTAATATTTTGGCTAGAACTTCCATTACTATGTTGAAGGAAAATAAAATGTGTGTATGTTTTCCCACACATATACACAATGGAATACTATTCAGCCATAAAACAGAATGAAATCCTGTCATTTGCAGCAACATGGATGAAACTAGAGAACAGTATGTAAGGGAAGCAAGCGAGGCCCAGAAAGAAAAACATCATATAACCTCACTCCTATGTGGAATATAAAGAAGTTGATACCATAGAAGTAGGTAGTAGAATAGTTGTTATCAGAGGCAGGGGAGGGGAGAGTGGAGAGGAAGGTGGGGAGAGGTTAGTCAACACCTGCAAAGTTATAGTTAGCCAGGAAGATTAGGTTCAGGTGTTCTATTACGCAGTAGGGTCAATGTAACTAAAGTAATGTATATTTCGACATAGCTGAAAAAGAGGATCTTGAATGTTGTTACCACAAAGAAATGATAAATGTTTAAAGTGATTGTTGTGTCAATTACCCTTATTTGAACATTTTACAGTGTATACATGTATTGAAATATCACACTGTACCCCATAAATATGTACAATTATGATATATGTAAATAAAAGAAAATTATAAATTATAAATAAAACAAAAATATTTAAAAATCTAAGAAATTTGGAATTATGAAGTGTACCATATTAGCCAATAAATTACAAGATTTCAATGATTTGTAGACCTTATACAGCTAAGAAACTAGCAAATTCTATTTTATGCATTAAAATGATCTTGGAAATAATTTATCGCATGTATATTTTAAGGGCCTTGAAATCAGACACATGCAAAAGAAATGAGTCCAGAGTGAAGGGGCTGACTAGCCCTCCTATTTTGAAGGTCTGGAAATGGCATGACCCGGATATTACTGAGTCTACCAAAGCCTTTCCTTTTAGACATCACAGGAACTGTGTTCTATGTGCCACTAGAAAGGCTGACTTGAGTCCAGTTATTCTACATTAGCAGTTCACCACAGAACCATCAGTATTACTGCAAACTGTATGACTTAGATTTAATTTTCCAAGATTTATGGAAAAGATAGGGTACAATAATTCAGTGACCAGCACAAGGTATTTGGAATAGGTACAATATCTGCTTGGTAGCCTACTCTAGGAGCAAATGAATGGCATAAAATCCCCACTTTACCTTCATTTATTATGGTCAGTCTGAAGATCTTAATGATAAGTGACAATTTAAACAGGAGAACCGAGGATGTTTAGAGTAGTGTCCGAAGAGCCAACACAAATATTTTCCTGCAGACAGATAGTTACAAGTGATACTTTCACATACAAACTGTAAGTTGGTTCTGGAGGGTGTAGTAGTAACAGGATTTTAATGTGAAGGCAACTATTGTAAGTTCAGTTTACTAAAAGCAGAGAGTCCTTGGCTTATCCTTGTGCTGTATAACTTAAAGTTACATTTCTATGAAGAAAGATAGGAGCTTTGGTTGAATTCATTCCATCCAAAGAGAACAATGTATCGGTGCTTGTGAGACCCTTGGACGCTCGTGATGCTACCAACATAAAGGCTTCAGTAGGAAGAAAAATGAATTGTCGGGCATCTCCAGATATGAGTCTCGCCTTTTAAAAAAGTGTAACAGAAAAGCTTAGAATAAAGAGATTTATTTCCATGTTCAAAGATTCTAAAGAGGTTATCTAAGAGTTGATATGAGTTTCAAAGGCATATCTTGACTATACAATTACAAATTATCTTAATGAAGATCAAAAAAATAGACATTTCTGTGGAAATATAAGTAGATCTTTAATAAATTCAACTTTTAAAATGAAAAATACATAAAATATCAAAGGAAAATACATAAATGAGCAAGATTCAAAAACTATGAATAAACATGTAGGAATAATGCCAGACTAAAGTGTAGGATGGGATAATGTTTTGAAAAATGTTTAAAAATGTAAGTATTTTGCAAAGCTAGTTAGAACACAACTGGCAAGGAAAATATGATAGGCTCATTTCTGGGGTAGATAAGTATGAGGCTGCACAATGACAGTGGGAAAGCAAGAGCTGCTCATTCTTCGTTTCTTCCATTTTATCCTAGCCAAAGAATACACTTTAACTTGAAGGAAGAGATTCTTTGTTAATCAGATAGGGAATCAGGCAGTGAGAAAACACATAGTACTGAAATGAGTCAAGTCTCAGAAGAGTTGTCAGGTCTTAAATAAGTTCGAAGATATGATTTTAGGCTATCAGTATTTTTTTTTTTATTTTAGAAATCTCATTGTCCATAAATATGCTAGGATACCATTGACAGGCAGTCGATCCTAATTTCCAACACTTAGGAAAAGGTGAATTTAAGCAGCTATTGATTATTATATGTGTTAGTCTCCAGCAAAGGACTAATAAATAGAAGACATAAGAAATACTTGGAAAAGAATGTAGGGATCACTAGATAGCCTCATGAGTTCACTAAGACCAAGTCATTCAACTTAAACTATTTGATCTGTTTTGAAGGAATACTAATCCAGGAAGCATGTTTATATTTATAGATGACATAATATTTTAGGCATTGTAGATAAATTTTGAAACTACTAAAATTGAAAAAAAATTCTGTTGGCATGCGTGATTGAAAAAGACAGACAAGATAATATACTTTTTTGGAAATCAACCTCCAAAGCACAGAATAGGAAAATACATGTGTGACAACATTAAGGGAAAAATAGGCAGAGGTTTCAGTTGTTCAAAGTTTGTGTGAGAACCTGTTGTGTTTTCTGGCTCCTAAACAGCTAACACAAATCCTAGGCTGCTCTATAGGAATATATAGCCGAGATGAGCAGAAACTCTCCACTGAGCACTCCTCCTCTGGAGTATTTGGCTATGAATTTACTCTGGGCTATGAATTTTAAGATGAACCCTCATAAACAAGAATGTCCTCACCTGAGATGACTAAAAACTGTGTTGTATAAGAAACTGTTGAAACCACTGGAGATACTAGTTTGGAAGGAATTACACATGTTGACTAGTTTTACATATAAGACAAATAGTTTCATTTACTCATTTCTTATCCAAAATGTTGAACTAAGAAATATGAACCAAAGCCTATCTGTCCTGCACATCAAAGGCAAGAAATGTCTTGCTCATGCCTGGCTTTTAGAAAATTCCTCTGTGTTTTCAGATTTTCATTTTAGGTTAGCAGAAATGATGGTTCCTTCTGCTTCAGTGGCTATGTAACCCTTGAATAGGTCATTACTCAAACGCATGCTGATTTGGAATATGTCATCCTAGTATTAATAGTTATCATTTAAAAAATAACTCCATATGGATGAAGGAAAAGTTTGAGTATCTTCAAGCCTCATTAATTCTCAGGACTATTGCACATCATCATGCATTTTCTGCCATAATTAATTGTGCAACAAAAGTTTTGGCACAGCTGCTTGGAGGGTCCAGGTGTCTTCCTGTGGAAGTGCGCAATAGGATTATTTAATACTTAATCCCTTTAGGAAGGGTTGGAGCACGCTGCCTTGCTTTAGAGGGCCTTGGAGTCTGGACTGCTGAAATTACAGCTGGTAATTGATTCAGGAAAAGTAAAGCCTGGGTTCAGGCAAAAACCTAACTATACAGGTAAAGGTTAGAACGAAATACAGGTGTTAGAGTTGGCAGATTGTGATTTGTTCAATTGTTAGAAATTAGTACACATTTAGGGAATAAAACTGGCTTTAAATAGAAGGTTTAGGTAATGTTGAAGAAAATATGAAACTTTAGGAAAATGTAATTGGAGAAGCAGAGGTTGAAAACTTTTCTGTGGGTACATACAGTAAAGTATGTGCGTGTGGTACAGGCCTGGATCTCATCATACAGAGAATTCTAGTTGGGGTCTATCTGGAAAGAATAAGCAGGGAAGGCTCAGTAGCAAGGCTATTAAAGTCCCTGAAATCCTGTTAGGATGAGTTGAAGAGAAAGTAGCCTCTCAGGCTTGTGCCAGTCAGAAGATGAATTTTGAACCCTTCCCAGTCTCAAAGGGTGAGGGCAGATACATCAGCCCTTCTCCAGGTGAAACCTTGTTTCATCTCTTCCTCCTGCTTCTCCCAGGACCTGAAGAGACACATCCACAACTTTGTTACTCCTTTCAGGTTTGGATTTGTGTTCCACCAAGGGATCTACTTGGCTTGACAAATTACTGTTTATGTTTAATTTTCTGTGATTCAAGATATGTTGCCTTATGAAATTCTTGTGCATAGCTGTTGGGAATGTAAAATGGTGCAGTCACTGTGAAAAGTTGTATGGCCGTTCTTCAAAACATTCAACAGAATTACAATATGATCTAATAATTCCACTTACAGGTTATATATACAAAAGAGTTAGGACTCAAACAGATATTTGCACAATCAAGTGCATACCAGCATTATTCACAATAGCCAACAGGTGGAAATCATACAAAAGTCCATTGAAAGATGAATGGATCAATGAAATGTGGTATACAGTTAAGAATGGAATATTGTCCACCCTTAAAAGAGATGAAATTTCAATACATGCAACAACATGCATGAACTTTGAAAACATTATACCGAATGAAATGAGCCAGACACAAAAAGACAAACAGCATATGATTTGAGTTATATGAGGTAATTTGATTACCTAGAGTAATCAGATTGGTAGAGGCAAAAAGTAGATTGGTGGTTACTGGGGGCTGGGGTCAGGGGCAAATGGGAGATTATTGTTAGTGGAGAGAGTTTCAGAATGGGATGATGATGAAAAGTTCTGGGGTCAAATGGTGGTGATAGCTGCACAACAATGTGAATGTACTTAACGGCACTGAAATGTCTTATAAATGGTTAAAGTGCCAAATTTTATGTTATGTATATTTTAATCATCAAGAAATAGAAATATATTACCTTAGAGAGTAATAAGCTTTATTTATTTATTTAGACACAGAGTCTTGCTCTGTTGTCTATGCTCGAGTGCATTGCTCAGTCTCAGCTCACTGCAACCTCTGCCTCTTGGTTCAAGCAATTCTCATGCCTCAGCCTCTAGAATAGCTGTGATTACAGGCACTGCCACCATGCCTGGCTAATTTTTATATTTTTAGTAGAGACAGGGTTTCACTATGTTGTCTAGGCTGGTCTCGAACTCCTGACCTCAAGTGATCCACCTGCCTTGGCCTCCCAAAGTGTGATTACAGGTGTGAGCCACTGCATCCAGCGGAGTAATGAGCTTTTCACCACTGACAGTGATTGAGCAAAGCAATCAAACAGAAGTATGTAAAAACACATATAAAATAAAAAGGTAAATAGCATATATAATTAATGTATAAATAAATATATATTCACATATATACTATTAAAAGTTATGTAAATGTTAGAATATATAATATAGTCATCCCTTAGTGTTCCCCTGAGCATTGATTCCAGAATGCCCACAGAGATCAAAATCCAAGGGTGCTAAGTTTCTTTTATAAAATGGCAGAGCATTTGCATATAAGTTGTTCACATTCTCTTACATACTCTTAATCATCTCTAGATTATTTATAATACCTAATACAATATAAATGCTACATAAAAGTTGTTACATATATTTTTATTTGTATTATAATTTTTTATTCTTGCTTTTACACTGAATATTTTTTATCTTCATTTGGTTGAATTCACAGATGTGGTACCTGTAGATACAGAGGCCTGTTTACATTATAATATATAAAATAAATATACGTATAAATATATAAACATATATTGAAATAAATATATCTTATATAAGAATATGTATTTATATTTGTGGTAATTTGTCTTTAAAGCATCTTGTAGTTTGTATAAATTGGACCAATTATAACTTCTTTACTCAGGTATTTTATTTATAAAATACAAATCAGTTCCTAAATGGAAAAGATGTTATAACAACCAAATAGCATCTTCATATGAAACTGACCAGTTTTGCGGTTTATCAAATGTCCATTAAATGTTAATTTTTATTGAACCGAACATAGTGAAAATGACCTTTCAGCTTTTTGGAATTTATGATTGTAAGAGTAGGTAGCACCACCAAAAAGTAATGACAGATTGATTTTGAGATGCTATGCAGGCATCCTGGGAGGCCACAGAAAAAGCCAGTTTACAGAACTTATGTTCTAGGATGGAGACAGAGGTGTTCCTCCTGGGCAGGCTCCCTGTGTGTATGAATGAACACTAGGGATGACACCAGTGGGTTGTTCAGAGACCAAGTATAAACTGGCAACATTAACCAGGCAGGGAGATGGGTTGAAGCTATCAGAATAAGCTTTGGAGAGAGGACATATTAGGAAGAGATCGCTATGTTACTAGGCAAAATCAGACTTCTTATGAGAGCAGGAAGGGATGTTAGGGAAGCCAGGCAAGGAAAAGGACAGAGGTGCTGAGACGCTGTTGTCAGCCACACTCTTTCCCGCTGCTGAGCTTCAGCTCAGGCTTAGCCCTCTTTTCCTGTGGCCCACTCATCCCTCAGCACTGATCAAGATCTCTTTGCTGAAGCTCCTGAGAAAAGTGACAACCCTCTCCTGCATCTGACACATATATCTCTCTTAGCACATGGACTATTTTATTCACGCATGCTGATTCCAGTATTAGACTTGAAGTGCTTTGAAAGCAGAAGCAACATTTTCTTTGCCTCTTCAGGAGTTGTGGAGCAAATGAATCAAATACAAACATGCACAGACAAGAGACCGTACAATGCATGAGCCAGTCAGAGGCTCTGGAGTAGTCTTTGAGGGAAAAGAATTAAGCTGATCATCATCTTCTAAAATAGCCTTCTCCCCACAACATTAACGATAACTGGCATTTGATCTACATCTTGGAGAGTCAGATAAAAAAAGATTGCCTTTATCTCTTGAAATTATTTTATCTCACACTGTCTGAACCTTAACTGAACTGCTAACCACCATGAGGACACTGTGTGTCATATTATAATTACAGGTACCAGTGTCCCATCTCCACAGCAAATTCTCCAGGTCCACAAAGAGACCATGTTCATCTCTGTGGCATGCCCACTACTTTCTTACCTAGGCAGTCTTTGGAAGAAATATTATAGGTACCACATTGGTATTTTGGAGTGAATGAATTAATGATACAAAGCTCAAGGATTTCGCTGCTTAAAAACACCTACTGCATAACAATAACTCCATTTTAGCTTCAAGAAATCAAGCTTCCCATTCTCAGGACATTCAGGGAGACTGATGATTTCGGGGGTCTGTACTAATAGATAGAACAAGAGTCCGTCTGCCTTCTTATTACTTGATCAGCAATAACATCTAAACCAAGAGTCTATACCCCCGATGTTGTGTAGGCTGTGTCTTTAAGTAAAAACTACAAAACCTCAGTGTGCAGCCCAGTGCCAAGTAGGCCTGTGGCATCAGTGTAGAAGACTGTGCTATAGAGCTCTGTGACAGGGATTAGCCATGCCTTGTTACATATACCCAGGTGAATCTTTGCCTGTTTACAAAAAAAGAAAAAAAATAAGTCAAGCCTAAGACAGGGTTAGTTTAAGTGTAGTTTAATAGGTCCTATGTACATTCTTAGTAAGAAATATTAGCCCAGGGATTTTAATGCAATTAGAATTTAAATTCTATTTCTGCAAAGAAATGAGTTTTCATTAACATTACTGATCTGAAATGATTTCAGAGATCCCCGGGCTGCCAACACTTAAATTTGATCCATAGCCTCAATTCTCCTCAGTTTGCATACTTGTATTTATCCATTCATTATTCTTCTATACATTCATTCAGCTATTATTCACAAATTTTTGTTAATGTATGAATGGTATATTATCTGGTTTTAAGGAAATTAAAACTATGGGATATATCACTAGATTATAGCCTCTCCTATCTCATTGAACATTTTAGGAAGGCAGTAATTGACAATGTTTCATTGATTTTTATATAACATCTGTTGCAGTCCTTGGCACGTAGTAGGAACTCAATAAATATTTATTAATAAATACATAAATTTCCCACTTTTATAGAGAATATTTTGTCAAATGTGAGTAACTAATTTTTCTTATCCCAAATGGAGAACAACTTTTTTGTGTGACTAATATCGTTGGGATTGAAACACACGCAAAGACAAAATTTAGAATATAAAATAGACAAATTGGCTTAGGATTTCACAGGCATGATGTTAATAAACATTTCAGATGCTGAGAGAAATTTCAAAACTAAAGCTACATTTTAATGGCTCATTAAAAGAAGTGAGTGTGCGTGAGGGATTTGTGAGCAAAGGGGTTGATTATAACTCAATCTGAGATATTAAGAGAGGATGTTTTAACTGAATAGAAGAGATTGTGTCTTGAACATGGAAAGCATACAGGTTGCTTTTGTTTTAGGAAGGAGAGACCATGAATATCTGAAATCTTTAGAGAAATGAAATTCTTTTAGAAAAATAACTTTGTGATTAAACAATAAGAACAAAATATAAGTACCATTCTTGCCATGGTTATTTCTATTTCTAATATAAATTATATGTAATCATCAAGCTATAAAGGAACCTAAAAATCTTTTAGCCTACATTCTTTTTTTTTTTAAATGAGTAAAGTGGAAAATATAGAGATTTTTCAAAAACTGGGAAGGGCCTGAGATTTTAGGCTATTAGCAAACTAGCAAGTTAGCTTGTCACAGTTTAATGAATGCTGGTAGAAGACCCAAGACCCCTGGATAAGAGGTAAAAGACAGTTTCTTTCCTTTTGTTTTTTGAGATGGAATCTCAGTCTGTCACCCAGGCTGGAGTGCAATGGCACGATCTCGGCTCACTGCAACCCCCTCCTCCCAGGTTCAAGCGATTCTTCTGCCTCAACCTCCCAAGTAGCTAGGACTACAGACACATGCCACCATGCCCAGCTAATTTTTCTATTTTTAGTAGAGATGGGGTTTCACCACGTTGGCCAGGCTGGTCTTGAACTCCTGACCTCAAGTGATCTACCTGATTCAGCCTCCCAAAGTGCTGGGATTACAGGTGTGAGTCACTGCGCCTGGCTGACAGTTTCTTATACACAGGAATGGCAATAGCCAATGGGTCAGCATCTGTGCCTCCAATTGCATTTCCCACAGGGGACATAAAGAAGGCCCCCTGACACAGGCTGAGATGCATGGCAGGAAAGCCCTGTGCTTAGGAACCAGACCTTTTCCAGTGGGTAGAAGGCAAGTCTGCCCTTTCCCCTGGAGGGAGATTTATCTTTATTATACTAGAGAGTAAGCAAGCTATCTCTTTTCTCTGGAGAGTGATACTGCCTTTATCTTCTCAGGCTGTTGGCTTTCCAAACACCTTCAAGGATTTCATCCTGAACATAGGGCAGTCCGCACTTCACTGTCAAGATGCACAGAAATGTGAGAGATTCATAGACAGTTGTCTCTCAACAGAGATGGGTCACTTGTAGAAGACCACATAGCTGTCTTCAAACTGAGGGTTCTTTTCACATCACCATGTTATTTCCCCATAAACACCTGAAGCCACATCAGCATTTTCATAATGTGCAGATTCCCATTTTCTGGAATCTTGTTTCTTCTAGTGGAGAAGCAAACTTTGAAATCTTTATAATAAGATTCATGAAGTCAGTACAGTTTATGCTGCTTCTAAATATCCAGGTTGTTTTATTGCCTCTCTTGCTTCTAGGATCAGCATCGGATAGAATGTGGCCAGGCGTTGCTTAGGCTGATGGAACCAGTGGTGGTAGTTAAGAATGAGATGGATCCGAGTCCCCAACAAGTCTGAATACAAAGTAACTCGGCACCACAGATCATTCTCCCATTTCCTCAGTTTTTCTAATATTTTTGGCCAGTCTGAATGTATAGTCTTAAGGATGTAGATGAAATTCTGTGGCTTACCTATAACACTTAATTTATAATTTTAATTACCCATACATACATCAATCATATACGCAATTAATTGCTGTTTCTCCCATCTTCTGGAAAAGTGTTATTCAAATTCTTCACATGAATTTTTGACATTTAGAGTCACTTTGGGGCCATCTAACGTGGTTTACTGGGACCATCGTTTACTACATTCATGTTAAGTGTTTTAAAAATACAGCAGCTGTTGTTTCTATGCATAAATTTTATCTGAAACATAAATATATTCGAAGCTTTTTTTTTTACATCTGTGTCGTGAATATATCATGATCTCTAAAATTCAACAATGTAGTCTATGGCTTTTCAAGACAATATTTTAAAACTCTGTGAACAGTAATTTCCAACAGTGGCAGGTATAAGGGCATAACCCTAATGAGTAATCTTAAATCCAGGTTATGCTTCCTAGCCCCATTTTCTATCAACTCATTTAACTGAGCTCCAGAACATCTCAACCAGAATTAGCTGAGGACATTTCACGATAATGCAGCTTCTTCAAAACAAAGTGTCCTGGACCATAAGAAGAATTCCCTCTTTACTAAGAGATGATCCTCACCTTATTATGCATGTGGTATTAGCTTACCTTAATTAAGTAATTTACAATTCTAATCCCAGTTTTTCTCATTAAAATCAGAAAAACTGTATATATTGCCAGTGTCTGAGAGTAGTTATGAGTGTTAGATAAACTAATGAGTATGAAGATCTACAAACTATAACTCACATATGTTTGTATATTTGTTTATGTTGTTCCTCCCCTTGTCATTCTCTATCTTGTTGGCACTCCCATATCCATCCAGGCACCTAAGTTTCAAACTTGAGGATAGTCTTTGATTTACTCCCCCAACAAACCATTACCAAGTCCTGCCAATTTTTACCTTAGTATATCCTCATCTTTATAGTCTTCTTATCCTAACTACTGCCTTGTTCTGGCCCTGATTTATCATGTCTTGGCAGGCTCCATGATCGCCTGAGAGCCTCTTTTTCACACAGCCTTCAGAGTAATCGACATAAAGGTGAATGAAATTGTGTCACTCCTAAAATTAAAATCTTTAAGTGGTTGCCGTTTGCTTAAACACACCCAAGGTGCATTCTGTAGTTCCAAGTTCTATGAAGAAATTTCCTCTTAAGAAATATTCCAGGTGAGGCATCGTGGCTCATGTCTGTAATCCTAGCATTTTGGGAAGCTGAGGCAGGTGGGTGGCTTGAGTCCAGAAATTCAAGACCAGCCTGCGCAACATGATGAAACCTAATCTCTACAAAAATTAGCTGGGCATGATGGCTCTTACCTGCAGTCCCAGCTACTTAGGAGGCTGAGGTGGGAGAGTTGCTTGAGATTGGCAGGTCAAGACTGTAGTAAACTGAAATAAGAACAGAAAAGGCAGGGCCAGGACATCAGAGAGGCAATGCGGGCACTTGCCATGGACACAGAATCAGTGTTACTGGCTGGGAGCAGTGGTTCACGCCTGTAATCCGAGCACTTTGTGAGGCCAAGAAGTGGGGATCAACTGAGGTCAGGAGTACGAGACCAGTCTGGCCAACATAGTGAAGCTGTCTCTATTAAAAATACAAAAATTAGCTAGGCATGGTGGCAGGTGCCTATAATCCCAGCTACTCGGGAGGCTGAGGCAGGAGAATTGCCTGAACCTGGGAGATGGAGGTTGCAGTGAGCCGATATCACACCACTGCGCTCCAGCCTGGGCAACAGAGTGAGACCCTGTCTCAAAAAAACAAAAAAAACAAAACAACAACAACAACAACAACAAAACAACAAAAAAAAAAAGAAAAAGAAAAAGAAAAAAAAGCATTCCAGAGCAAGGTGCAGTGGTTCACACCTATAATCCCAATGATTTGGGAAACCAAGGTCAGGAGTTTGAGAACAGCCTGGGCAACATATTGGGACCCGGTCTCTACAAAAACTGAAATTTATAAAAAAGCCATGGTGAAACCCCGTGTCTACTAAAAAATACAAAAATTAGCTGGGTGTGGTGGTGCGCACCTGTGGTCCTAGCTATTCGGGAGTCTGAGGCAGGAGAATTGCTTGAACCCGGGAGGCAGAGATTGCAGTGAGCTGAGATTGCACCACTGCACTCCAGCCTGGTGCCTGGCAACAGAGGAAGACTCTGTCTCAAAAAAGGAAAAAAAAAAAGCCAGATGATGTGGTGTGTACCTGTAATCCTCACTACTTGGCAGGCTGAGGCAAAAGGAGTGCTTGAGCCCAAGAGTTTGAGGCTATAGTGAGATTGTGCCAGCATACTACAGCCTGGGCAATAGAGCAAGATCCTGTCTCTAAAAGGGAGGAAAGCATTCCATAATAGAAAGAATTAGAAATCCTATGTATTCAAAATTTTTGTTACTGAAAAACAGTTATTTGAATATTAAGGTCTTACAGGAGTCCTAAAATAAAGACATCTGTTTTCCCAAATAATATGATATTCCTAAATACATTTTTTTGTTGTTGTTTGGCAAAACATCTGTTACTGCTCCAAGAAAGGCAGACATCAAAACACGAGCCTATAAAATAAAGCCAAAACTCCTAAACATGGTCCAGAGGCTTCCTTTTATGACCTTGACCAGCCTGGTTCTCTCTCTGCCTTTCACCTCTCCTGTCCCCTCTAGACCCAAATTCTGGTAACTGTTAGGAGAGTTTGCAAGAAAAGAAGAGATGGGTTTGAAGCCCTATAAAATTGAGGTGTAGTCTACAGTCTTAAAGTTGTAATAAGTTTTATTCTTTGTCAGTTATAATTTATAATTAAAATTGTTCTTAGATGATAATGTATCACTTATCTTTCTCTTTGACACATATAGGTGTCCTCAGGCTATTTGTTCTTTGGAGGTAGCACATAAATTTTAAAGGACTAAGTTAAATGCCAAGATTCAAATTTTGGTTGATATTTTAAGAGTGAACGTATTGGCGTACCATACAGATTCATACCATGGAGATAACAGACTGAAAAGTGGCATAAGGTATGCCTAATTTGTCAAACCTAGATATTGTTCATATCTCAGGCATGCATATGGAGGCAAGACCTGAATTATGTCACTGATAGCTTTACCAAGAAGTGCTTACATTTATAAGATGGAGAGTTGAAGCTAATTGATGATCTTTTACATTTTTTTTAAGTACTCAAAGAAACCAAAGTTAGTAGTTTGATAATTAGGCTGTAGTTCATTTTCAGACAGGAATTAGACATGATTAGGAATGCTGAAGCACTGGGCAGGTCAGTGGCTCATCATTATTAAAGCCATTTAATGCATTTTAATGGTGGTTGATAAGGCACAAAATGCTAGGTAAGCCAAATGAAAAAGTTTTATTCCATTATATGTTAAGCGTAGTTATAAATGAGTTCACATTTGCATTTTTATGCATTAGTTCAAAAAATTAAACATTTTTTTTCTTGGATATGAGTAATAGAATGTGTAATTTGTAAGAGATGGGCACTGCTGAAGCCAGCACCTCTTTGCACTGTGCACCTCGGGATCCTCAGACACAAATTGTCGTGTAATAGAAAATTAAGGAAAAGATATCTTCAGCATTTTTGTGGCTAAAGAATCATGCTTTAAGCTCTAAGGTCGATTGCTTGTGTAAGTGGCTCACATTTATTAATAATGCAAAATAATAACTTACCTAGGTCTATTGTCTTATTTATGCTAAGCTTAGAGGCTGTTAATTTATAGAGGTAAACAAACAACAAAAGTGATAGTGCAAAAGATAGTTTCTGATGAAGGTTCTATTTTCTTAGCTATGCTTTTAAAATATTTTATCAGTTACCATCTACTTCAGACCGACTCTCGTATTTTAAAATTATTTTTCTTAAATAACTGAGTGTTGGGATTGGAGGATACTAATAAATACCATCCTTTTTACTCACCTGTATTAGAAACCATTGAGACACAGATACGGATAGATGGAGATCAAAATATTCCTTTTTTTAATTGATAAGGAGCTATTGGAGCTTGTAGCTTATATGTGAGGTAAAGTCAAGTGGATCTACTAACACATTCTAGTACATACGCTAACCTGAGGATCACTCCTTGGGAGAGAGGTTTGAACCTGCAGAGCAGAGAGACTTCCTCAGGATTGCTGCCTTGCTTTGGTCCAGGAGAGGAGGACAGATAGAGACCATGTCTCCCATGCTCCACTCACATGAGAGATCCAATGGCTGTCATCTGCCAACAGATAGCTCATTCCACTACTGTGAAAAGCACTAGGAATTGGATAAGAGACAGAACACGTCTTCTGTTGGAAACCAGAGAAATAGCAGCAAGCATCTTTAATGCTTCCTAAACCTCACTATGTGGACGACACATGTATTTATGGTAGGGTTACATATACCACACACTACTCTCTGATGATGCCACTGCCTTGTATTGTCTTAAGGGAGGCAATGGGAAACACAGCACATCTTTCTTTTCTTTCTTGTGTGAAAAGTAGATAGAACTGGATGGGAACATTCCTGGTTGAGGGAACAGAGATTGATTCCAAGGCTCTAAAGACATAAATGGTAAACGAGGAGAAATCCTAGTGTTAAGCTCATCAGTGTCCAGCAACCTAAGCCACAATGTGTGTCTGTGACCTTCTTAGGGCTGTCCACATCAGAAAACTGGAGCATAAGGCAATCTCTCTCCAAATACTCTTATCTTGGAGGTGTTCCCAGGCTATACTGCATGCAGCCACCCAAAGGGAGAGCCTGCCAGGAAGGTGAGGAGGAGGCATCTGTACTAATTATTGAGTCACTGGGTAGCTGTTAGCGGGTAGCCCAGCTTCTTCCTGTGACTGTCTGCACATTGCATGGGATCTCCATGAGGATGGGCTGGTTACTGATGGAGACTCCCAAGCAGATTGTGTTTAAATCCCTGATTATGTAATATCAAAGAAAGTGGTATCAGAACATAACGAGGCAAGTTTGTTAAAGATGAAATCACTTTCATAACCACTATTGAGTGCATAAGAAATCCAAAATAGTCCATAAACCTCATGGTGATTCTGGACAAGCAAGGATCTTTACTGTCCTCTTAGTGAAATGTGTTGCAGTAGCTAACATGTTTAGAATGTGCCAGGCACTGTTCTAATAGCCTAACATGAATTAATGAATTAAAATAAACTAACTCATTTTAAGTCTCAGAAAAGCCCAAGTTTGGGATGATTCTTACTATTATTCTGTTGTTTTGGGGTGGAGAGTTCTGTAAATATCCATCAGGTCTGCTTGATTCAGAGCTGAGTTCAGGTCCTGATTATCTTTGTTAATTTTCTGTCTCAGTGATCTAATGTTGTCAGTGGGGTATTAATGTCTCCCACTATTATTGCATGGGAGTCTAAGTCTCTTTGATGGTCTCTAAGAACTTGCTTTATGAATCTGGGTGCTCCTGTATTGGGTGCATATATATTTAGGATAGTTAGCTCTTCTTGTTGCATTGAACCCTCTACCATTATGTAATGCCCTTCTTTGTCTTTTTATAAATCTTTGTTTAAAGTCTGTTTTGTCAGAAACTAGGTTTTATCTCTATATTATGAGAGAGGGAATGAGGTTCTTAGAGGGTTAAATAACCTACTGACATACCCTAGTTAAAAAAAAAAACAGGCAGAAGATGGACAAGAATCTATCTCTACAGCTAGAGTACCAAACTCCACATCACACTGCTTCTCACCAAGGTAGTAGAATCACTGATTATTCCTATTAAACTGAGTCCAATTCTGGAAAAATATCTGTGACTTGTGATTGCTTAGTTTTAGAGGAAGTATAACTAATGCCATTTATTAAAAGCAATTTTTAGCGTTGGGTTTGATTTCAGCAGCATTTTAGCAAATGCTAATTTTTATATGACCTGGTCTTATGTTTATGGATCATTTGCTTTGCTTTGCCTTTAATGTTTATATTTGAAGTGCTACCTAATTTATTTAGTTGTTTACTTGTTTGTGTGTTGGATTTTCGTTCCACTAACAGTGTAAGTTCTGTTAAAGAAATGCTTAGAAATAGTAGGAGATTTAAAAAATATTTGTAGAATGATTAAATGAATGAATGAATGAAGTTAAAGTTAATTGTTTATTTAGCTTATAGTGTCCTAGCATCTTTATCAACATAGTTTTAAACTGAGAACAACTGTTAATAACTCAATTTTTTAAGAAAGATGAGACAAATGAATCATTTAAAATCCTTGCAGGTCTATGATTTTGTTAAATGAAATGTACTTAATGACTCATATTCTTATTACAAGTGTGTGGTTAATGATTCATACTTTTAACACAAGTATGTACTTATTTATTTTTAATTGATGTAAAATGAAGTGATCAGTGAAGAGTTAAGTGTTTAAAAATAAAGTTTTTCCTGCAATTCCAAGCAGCTTTAATAATAAGCATTCTTGTGCTTATTTTTGCATCCAGACTTTGTATATGCGATTTCCTCTCTCTATAATGCTCAATGCATTCCCCTTCACCGTATTAGCTCCTTTTTTATCCTTTAGCTATCAGCTTCCACATCTTTTCCTCCAGGAAGTATTTCTAGGCCCTTCAAGATGTGCCAAGTGTACATTTTCTGTTACCTCTATGGCTGCCTTCATAATGTACTATAGCTTATTGGTCTTACTGGACTTTCCTCAAACTAACCCATAATGTTCTTGATGTTTAGACTCTCTTTAGCATATAGTACAGGAGCTGACAGAAAAAAACATAAATATCGAATGAGTTGAGTGAATAAATGAATGAGCATCAATGGCTAAGCAAGTGGGCATGCTGTAAAAATTATTCTCAAGTAACAGGAAGTGAGTTCATAAAACAGAATAGGAGCCTCAGGCAGGAATCAGAGGGACTTGCTTAGACTGCCCTACATAACTCAAATGGTCATAATTGTTTCCGGCTTTTCAAAAGCTGGGCATGTATCTGTGAGCTCATGGCAGGTGATTTCCAGCCTTCTATGCCAATTCCAGAAGCAAGGAGAATGGAACATAATACCAGGAAAAATGAATAAGAAACACCGGGTGAGGAAACAGCAGCTGCAGGAAGGGCACAGTGAGCCGAATGCAAGACAGTTTCCCAGGTGGGTGGAGAAACCCATGAGACACTGGAAACTGTTAGAACAGCAGGCAAGAGAAACTACAGACCCAAAAGAAACTGCACAGTACACCAACAGCAATCAAGGTGAAAGACGACACCACAAGGATAAAGGAATCGTGGAGGAAGGCAAGAAAGTATTGTTAAAAGAAAAACTTCAGCTGAATTAAATTCAAAGGACTTTAATTGAGCAATAAACGATTCAAAAATTAGACAGCTCCCAGAATCACATCAGATTCAGAGAGACTCCAAGGGTGCCTCTTGGTTAGAACAAATCTATAGACAAAGAAAGTAAAGTGAGGTACAGAAATCAGAAGTGAGGCACAGAAACAGCTGGATTGGTTATAGTTCTGGTTTGCCTTATTTGAACACAGTTTGAACAGTCAGCAGTGCATGACTGGTTACAATATGGCTGCTGGGATTGGCCAAGACTACGTGATTAAAGTACTAAAGTAATGTTACATATGCATACTCCTAAGTTAGGTTTCGGTCTTGTTTGCCTATTAAGTTAGGTTGCAGTTCATTCACAAGGACTTAAATAGAGAAGTACAGAGTCCTTCTCAGTCCATACTTCATTTGCTTTAACAGTATGACTAGTGTTATGTGCAGAAGACAAAACAGCTCTAAGAGAAACAGTTATAATTGAGCTCTGTTCCATTGCAGACAGTAGAAGTGTCTTCCGACACATACTTGGTAATGCTATTACTCTTCTTGTGACTTTGTGTATGATCTAAGACATCTTCCAGGACTTTCGACTCTCTTGATAATGAGTCAGCATGATGATGGGTTAGGGTCTTGTCAAAGAGCTCACTTTTTGGAATGGGTCTTTCTCTAGCTTTGTCATTCACAGCTCAGATTTAATCTTGCTTGAGCCCTTACAGTAGGAATGGTAGACGACTACCTAACAGTGTCTGAGACCATGAACATTCCTTCTTTCTCCTTAACACACGGTTCTTTAATGCCACCCTGATAGCTGTTCTTTTCTTTAAGGACTTAGGTGAAGCTGCAGACTGTCTCATCAAATGAATGTGTCATCAGCTCTCTGACAGCATGTTGTAGAGTGCTTCTCAAATGTTAATGATCATGACTGCAGTAGATAAAATATATTATT